>NW_024425452.1:32939867-32953313 GCF_017311325.1 Ursus maritimus
GGAGAGGGTATGGGTGAGATGCAGTTATCTATGGGTCAGTAGTGGGGGTCTACAGGCAAGATGTTCCCAGTGGCTTGTGGGTAGGCTTCCTGAGGGAGTTCGCAAGTCGGTTAATAGGAAAAAGTGGTTAATGATATTCCTTTAATGAGTTTGGAGCCCTGGCTGTTGTGTTGCCAGCCTCTGTCAACCCTCAGTCTTGCTGTTCACTTCAGTAGTTTAGGTGAGATGAGAAAAAAGCGTGCTTCTTGAGCAACACCCTGCATGGCTAGGGAAGCTGGGCACTCACTCACATGCTCCCACTTTCCCCCATGGGAGAAATCATAGGCCCATTGGATCTGTCCTGGCATGGAGTCACGCCACTTTGGGGGAGGGTTGACATGGGCAAAGTGAAACTGTTCTTGTTTCCCTCTTTAATACATCTATTATTAGATGTCTTTGATCCAGTTTTGTGCTAGAACTTCTCTGCTAGATGCCCAGAAAGGTACTCTTGTCCAAGGATGACTGCCAAAATTGATGTTCCATGGAGGGATGAACACTTATTCTGCCATCTTTGATATCACCTTGTAGTTTTCAGCATATCTTCAAATTTGTTAGATTTATTTCTTTTGTCAAATTTATTTCTAAATATTTTCTTCATTTTGATGATACTTTAAGTCAAACTGTTCAATTAATTTCATTTTTCAGAGAGTTCATTGCTAATATGTGGATATAAAATTGATTTTTCTATCCTGCAGTGTTATTGAACCCTTTTATTACCACTAATAGTTGGTGTTTTGTTTTGTTTTGTTTTGGGGTGGTTTTTTTTTTGGTGGATTTTGTAGGATTTTCTATATAGAAAGTATCATGTCATCACAAATAGAAAGTTTTACTTCTTTCTTCCCCATCTGGATGCTTTAAATTTTCTTGGCTAATTACCTCAGCTAAAACTTCCAATGCAATATTAAGTAGAAGTGGTGAGAGCAGACATCCTTGCGTTAATACTATCTTTACAGGGAAACTACTCAGTCCTTTACCATTAAATGTGATGTTAGCTCTGGATTTTTTGTAGATGCCCTCCATCTGGTTGAGGAAGTTCCCTTATATTCCTAGTGGATAGTGTGTTTTTATCACAAAGAAGTGTTGAATTTTGTTAAATGCTTTTTCTGCATCAATTAGGTTGGTCTTTTTTTTTTTTTTTTGATCCTACTGATATGGTGTATTACGTTAATTGCTTTTCAGATATTAAGCCAACCTTGTATTCCTGGGACTCGATTCCAGGACCCTGGGATCATGATCTGAGTTGAAGGCAGATGCTTAACCAACTGAGCCACCCAGGTGCCCCTGTATCTTTATTTTTATTCATCCTAAAGTAATTTC
This sequence comes from Ursus maritimus, assembly GCF_017311325.1. NCBI lineage: Eukaryota > Metazoa > Chordata > Mammalia > Carnivora > Ursidae > Ursus > Ursus maritimus. The sequence goes on from NW_024425452.1 coordinate 32,941,224, forward strand.
TAATTTTTCTTTTGACTTCTTCATTGACCCATTGGTTATTTAGTTATATAGTGTCTAATTTTCTCATTATTTGTGAATATCCCAAATTTCTTTTTGCTATTAATCTCTAATTTCTCTCTGTTGTGATCAGAGAAATATTTTCTACATTTTAAAACCTTTTAAATTTATTGAGGCTTGTTTTACAGTCTAGCATGTGGTTTACCCTGGAGAATGTTCCATGTACTCAGACAAATGTGTATTCTGCTGTTGTTGCATAGAATATTCTATATATGTCTGTTAGGTCTATTTTGCATATGCTATTCAAGTTTTCTATTTCTTTTGTTGATATTCTGCTCAGATGTTCTATTCATTATTGAAAGGTGTATTAAATTCTTCAATTATTATTGTCAGGTTTTCTATTTTTCCTTTCAATTTGTTTGTTTTTGCTTCATGTATTTTGGGGCTCCACTATTAAGTACATACATGTTTATAAATATAATGTCCTGGTAGATTGACCCTTTCATCATTACAAAATGCCCTTTTTATGTCTAGTAACATTTCTCATTTTAGTCTACTGTGTTTGATATTCATATTATGTTATATTTAGATTAGATTAGATTACATTACATTACATTATTGTAGCTTGTGGTTGCTGTTTACATGATATACCTTTTTCCATTCTTTTACTTTCAATCTATTTGTTTCTTCGAAGGTAAGTGCTTCTTCTGTGGACAGCATATAGTTGGAGCATGTTTTCTTACCCAGTCTGACAATCTCTGCCTTTTGATTGGATTATTTAACCCATTCATGTTTAATGTTATAATTGATATAATTGTATTTATGCCTGTTATTTTAGTTTTTAAATTTTTACTTTCTATTGTCTCATGTCTTTTTTGTTTCTATTCCCCCTATTGCCTTCTTTTGCATTAAATAAATATTTTTTTTGGAGTTATACTTTAATTGCTATAATTACTTTTTCACGATTTTAAAAGTAGTTCATCAGTGATTAGTCTAGGCATTACTATATACATCTTATCAGAATATACTTTAGATTTATACAAACTTAATTACAGTGTGATACAGAAACCTTATTTCTGTTCAACCCTATTCTCTCTTTCTCCCTTTTGGACTATTATTGTTATTCATATATTTTACCAATCTACCAATATATTGTTATAATTATTACTTTGTATAATTTTATGTCTATTAAACAAGCTGAGTAAAGAAAACAAGTTTATATTTACAGAATTTATTATATTAACCTTATTATTTACTCTTTTCAGTTCTCTACATATGTTCCACGGATTCAAGTTACCATCAAGTGTCATTTCCTTAGCCCAACAACACTTTGCTAACACTTACCTTCTTTATACTATTGTTGGCAAACACATTGTATTTCTATATGTTCTGGTCCAATCATACAATTATATGTATCGTATTTTATACAATTATGTTTTAAATCAGTTAAGAGAAGAAATAAAAGGCATACATTTATATTACCTTTTATAATTAAAATAAATTATTTTCTTTATTTAATAAAGTTTTAAATTAACTAAATGTTATGGGGGCTTTTTTTCTGCCCCCCCAAATCAAATTCACATGCTGAAGCCCTAACCCTCAATGTGATAGTGTTAGGAGGTAAGCCATTTGAGAGGTAATTAGTTTAGATGAGGTCATGAGGGTGGATCCCCATGATGACATTAGTGCCCTTAAAAGAGGAAGAGCTTTCTCTCTGCCTGTACACAGACAGACATCTAGAGATGGTTGCTACCTACAAGCCAAGATAAGAAGACTCAGCATGTAACCCACCCTGGCAACACCTTGATCTTAGACTTCCCAAGCTCTAGAACTGTGAGGAGCAAATTTATATTCTTTAAGTCACCTAATCTATGATATTTTGTTATGGCAGTCTGAGCTGACTAAGACATTAAATTAACAAATTCAAGCAGGGGTAGTTTTTGAGGTCAGTCTCTGAAATGTGTTTTGACCTTGGGGGGGGTTCTTCTTAGCTCTCTCTTTTACTGACTCTCTCTAGTGAACTAGCTGGCCTATGATTCTGTTTGTTGTTCTTAATTAAGAGGAGCTATTGTTTTTGAGTGCCCTTAATTTAAAAAATAAAGTGCTAATTTCTTCAATACATACAAATCAATTAGAAAAAGAAAAAAAATCCATTGGAACAAAATGGGCAAAATATATGAACATGTGGATTTAAAAAGGAAATATTTGTGGTTTTTAAACATATAAATAAATTGTCAACCTCACTTATAATTAAACAAAAACACAAATTAGAGCTATACAAAGATTACATTTTCATGTGCGAGGTTGGCAGGGATAAAAAAATGATAACACAGTCCCAACATTGTTAGTGAGAATATAAATTGTTACAATAATCTCTGAACAGTGCTTTGACAATACCTATCAAAATCACTAAGGTCCATATCCTTAAACCAGTTCTAAGGATTTACCCTAGAGATATACTGGCAAATGTGAAAGGTGACATATATACTCATTAGTCATTGCTGCACCGTTTGTAATAGCAAAGAGCAGAAAACCTTCTAATATGGGGTTGTTTAAATAAATTATGTCACATCAGTTTGTGGTAGATTGCACAATAGCCCCATTTCATTAGAGTTTCCACCATATAAGCCCTTTACTGTGTCATTTTGTAGTGCTCTCCCACTGTGAATGGGGTTCAATTCCCTGCTCTTTGGCCTTAGCACATGATTTGCTTTGGCTGATAGCATACTGACAGACATGATGCCAACGGTGTTTTGAAAAGGACTTACCTGGATTAGGCTTGCCTTCTCTTGTGCTTCTATAGTTGTCAAGAGAAGAACATGCCTAGGCTGTTCCACTCATCTTGGGAGGAAGGTAATAGCCATTTGGAGATGAACTGTCTTCAAATAAGGTGTCTCAGTCAGGCCAGCCTAGAGTAGAGCACACCAGTCAATTTCTAGAAGCACAAGCAAGCCCAGATTAGCAAGAGTTTACCAACCAAGTCCAACTCAGGTTATCCAATCCTGCAGGTGCATATGCTATACATATTAAGAATTGTTTCAAGCCACTGAGTTTTGAGATGGTTTATTACACAGCAATAGATAGCTAAAACACTGTAAAATGGATACCATCTACCCATAAAAGAGTTCTTTATTATAGTAATAGGAACAGTTTCTGACATTTATGGTTCAGTTAAATTAAGTGCAGAACAATGTGAAGCATTCAATCATTTGTGAAAATAAATTGCATACATGTGCATAAGATATGACTAGAAGGATACACAAGAAAAGCTGATAAAAGTTGTTTGCCTGTGGGAAGGTTAACCAGATAGCTGAGGGACAGAAGGAGTGGAAAGAGACTTTCCCTTGTATACTTTTTTGTTACTTTTTAATTTTCAACTGTTCAAATGAAATACATGTTAAAAAATAAATTATTTTTAAAAACTCAGGTTATTCCTGGTGCTCCAAAGTCTTCTAGCAACTAATAGAGCAGAAAAAAAATTCTGAAATCATTAGATTTTTCCTCCTTTAAAAATGCCATTTTTTTACTTAAGTGATTGTGGGATTCTTTACTTTTCCCTTAAATCGGGAGTTTCAGTAGTATTCGTCCAGTTGCACAGCTCTAGTTCATTATTATTTCTTGATAGCTAGAATATAAATGTAAACAACTCTTAATTAAAACTCAATCCCATAATCTGGGTGGCTCAGTCAGTTAAGCATTGGACTCTTGATTTCGGCTCAGGTCATCATCTCAGGGTCATGGAATGGAGCCCCACATTGAGCTTCACACTGGGCATGGAGCCTGCTTAAGATTCTCCTCCCTCTCCCTCTTTGCCTCCCCGCACTCACACACACACTCTCTCAATCTCTTTCTCAAATAAATAAGTAAATCTCAAAAAAAAAAAAAGCAAAAAACTCAATCTCGTGAAAACAAACAGCCCAATTTAGAAAATGGACAAATGAACTGATCAGACATTTCATGAAAGAAGATACACAGGTGGCAAAGAAGAACATTAAAAGGTGTTTAATATCACTGACCAATGAAAAGCAAAATGAGATACTACTACACACCTTTTAGAATGTCTAGAATTAAAAAGTCTAACCATGTCAAGTGTTAGAAAAATGTGGACCAACTGGAAATCTTCACTGCTGGTGGTAATGTAAAATAGTATAACCACTTTGGAAACCTATTTGGCAATTACTGAGAAGTTAAAAATGAATCTACCATATGATTTAACCATTCCATCTCTTTTTAGTTACCCAAGAGAAATGAAAGCATATGTCCACACAAAGACTTGAACATGATTTTTTATCAGAGCTTTATACGTGATAGCCCCAAACTGGAAACTGACCGAATATTCATCAACAGGTAAAGGAATAAACAAAATATCCTATATCCATACCATGAAATACTACTCAGTTAAAAAAAGGGGGAAGGGAAATGAATTATTGATACTCATAACAACATGAAGCTCAAATTAAGTATGCAAGTGAAAGAAGCCAGGTAAAAGAGAGTACATCCTGTATGATTTCATTTATATAAATTCAAACTAATCTATAGTGATAGAAATGAAATCAATGGTTGCATGGGGATGGGATTGGGTGGCAGTAATGTGAGATGGAGGGATTATTAAAGGTCATGATAAAACTTCTGAGGATGATAAATATGTTCATTTTCCTTATTCAAGTGTGTTGAAACTTACCAAGGTTTGTACTTTAATTATATACAAAAGAAAATTGAAAAAGAAGCCAAATGTTGGGATTTGTAAAGCTGAGCAGTAACTACACAGATTTTTGTTACACTGTTTTCTATATTTAATAACAAAATATTTACATTCAATTAAAAAAGAAAACTAGATTTCCCATACTTTTTTTTTTTTTAAAGATTTATTTATTTATTAGAGAGAGCCAGCGAGAGAGGGAACACAAGCAGGGGGAGTGGGAGAGGAAGAAGCAGGCTCCCAGTGGAAGAGCCTGATGTGGGGCTCGATCCCCGAACGCCGGGATCACGCCCTGAGCCGAAGGCAGACGCTTAACGACTGCGCCACCCAGGCGCCCCTCCCATACTTCTGATAATTGATTTAATAAACTAGTGGAAACAATAAGTTTTCATGAAAACAGGGCCCTTGTCTGTTTTATTCACCATTGCATTCTCAGTTCTCAGTTCAGTGACTAGAAGTACTCATCATACACTTTAAAATTATTTATCTAATAAATTATGATTTAATTCAGTTTATTCATAACTACTGGTTATTTTCTTATTTTAAAGAAACTTCCATTTCCTTATGGTAAAGCTTGAAAATTATGTCCATACTGTGGTGTGTAGTTGATGAGATTATCAGAAAACTCTATTATCTATCTGTGATCCATCTATCTATATCTATATATCCTATAAATGTTTGCATTCAGGCAGCTTGTACCCACAAAGTCCTATTGGTTGCTTACAGGTGGCACCCTGATTATTGAACACTTATTAGTCTGTATTTGCATGCATCATACTGAGTGTAAACTATTTTGAATATCATCCCTTCACAAATGTTATCACATCAATATTCTTGAGTTCAAGTACTTCTTGATGCTACACAACCCTCCAAACCTTTTTTTTTTTCGAGTTCAGTACAGGCAGGCTTTGGCACGTACTCTGCACCCAGCTCCTTTATTCTACCATCATCCACACTGCTCAGGCCATAAAATTTGACACTGGTTTGATTTTGTCTCCCTAGTTAAACTCTTAACTTCCTTCCCCCCCCCCCCCCCCCCCCACTGCCAAGGTGATGTGATAAATCTCTATTCCAAAATACACAATATATTTAGCCCTCTCTTCTTGGGCTTTTATATGGGGATCTAAACTAAATCTGATACATATTTACTTACTGACTTCAAATATTTCAAGCAGTTCTAACAGGCAACTTATTAACCTATGTACTTTAGCTCACTGAATAAGACTTATAAAATACATTAGAGGAGCTTGGGTCGTGTACCCAAGCTTTGGCCCAAGTTTGTCTGCTGAACCTCTGCCATGGACATGCAATAGACTGTCTGTCAATTTGCCAGGATTTGAAATTTTTAAAGGAGACTTTCTGGCTTTGGAGGTGGCTCTGTTTGGAAGACAAAGTATCACAAAAAAGGCACATTAATAAACATTTATTGAACTATATTAAATTTAATTGAAATTACTTGAATTTGGATGATGGCTACAATTGCAACTGCTCCCATTTCTTGACTGAATTCCAGTTTTGGTTTAGAACCCAGGTTGGGCAAGGACTAGAGGAAATGGAAAAACTTCAATGTCACCTTCAAAGTTGAATTACTTTATATTAGAAAAAGAGTATTAGGTAATATCATTGATTTAAATATCATAAATTCCTTTGAAAAAAATAATTTCAACCAAATAAGGTAGATTTTTCTTTAAACAACGTTCACTATTTTATTTTTTACTATAGGTATTTTTCAACTTTTCTTACAGCCAAATTTGACTCTTCATTCTAGAATTATTAGAATTTCTCCTGGACATCACTGAAAATATAGAAATTAAGTGTTATAATTTTTAGAAGGATAAATGTCTGTATTCCCACCTCCATACTGAATAAGTCACCACAACTTAGAGTCTAGCTCTTAAATATCTGTATAGGTTGTTTTTAGCCCTTTTAAAACTAATGTTTCCTTTTTAAAACAAATATTTTATGAAACTCCCTCTTACATAAAATTTATCTTCACACATAAATTTTAAGTATATACTATATTAACTATAATATAAAGGAGAATAATTAAATATTAAATAATATTAATAACCTACAAATGTTTGGGCATAACTCTATTAGAAGACCTAATGCGGTGGTAATTTACTTCGACCCACTTATAAATAGGTTAGTATTTAAGAGAAAATAGACCAATATTCAAATAAACAGTGAAAATAATTTTCCTTTATATTAGACATTTTGAAGTAAGATTCACCGTGGATGCAATAACTACAAATGCAAACTGATACAGTTTGGGTTGTATTGGTGATTCAAATAGCATGAGGGGCAGAGCTGTCAGAAATAAAATTTTGTAAAGTTCTAAACAAAGCAATATATATTCTTCCTTCAATGAACTTGACAGCTGCATCCGTGGGAAATTCAGTATATATATTTTACTTAATTTATTTAGCTTTACTTAATTTATTTAATTTAGCTTTACTTAGATTTTTACTTAATTTACCTTCTTTATATATCTTAGGTAAGAAGCCCACTTCTTTCTAAAGTGATTTGAAATCAGCTCACGAAAAGCGTTTTCTTTTCTTTCATTAACGATTAAAATTTTTTTTCCTTGAGTGGATATATATAACCTCATGTTCATTGTTTGGTTTTGAGTGTTGGTTCATGGTTTTATGACATATGTGCTTGATGTTATTCACCAATACTTGATTTTGCTTCAGATATTTTTCAGATTTGAGAGTATTTACCTTTATTAATTATTTTGCTAATTTAAGGCAGAGACCAAAATGAGGAAGTCTTAAATAATATTGATGTTTGTCCATGCTGGACTACTTGGCTTCCCTCTGCCTCATGAGGGTGGCCATAATCAATCATCTTTTTTTTTTTTTTTTTAATATACGCATTATTCCTTGCCTTCCTAGGACTTAACAGCAATATTTCAACAACTTACTAATGACTTTCTCTGGGGTCATTAGAAGAAAAGTGGATCCTGTAGAAACAATCTTAATAAATGATAGTACAGAGACATTTTCCTGGAGGCTACAAAGTGACCTATTGAAATACACTAAATTGGTTCTTCTCCATTAGGACATTCAGATCCTCCTTTTACTTCCTTTTGGAGTGAAAGAATGGGGAACAATTAAGCTCTGAAATCCTGTCCTGCTCTAGAGCATGGAAATAGCACCTCAACGCAAACATTTTTCAAGCTGTCAGGAGTAAGGCAAGTATGATAATTTAAAACCATTAAATGCTTATGACAATCAAAATACAATGGATCCTAGTAAGCTTTTCTCAGTTGAAGGAAACTTCCTTAAAAAGTAGCTACTGATGTAAATGTCTTTCAATAAGGCAATTAAAAAAAATGCGGTATAACAATTCAAAGCATGGAATATTTTGCAGTCTTAAAAAAGAAGAAAGCAAACCTGTATGTATGGATATAGAATGATATATGGTTGTCCTAAAATAAGAAAAATTATGAATAACATATATACTATGATCCCATTCATATAAAAATAGCAGAAACAGAGGTAAAATATATATGAGAGAGGAGATTAGAAAGGTACACACATGTCAAATTGCAGTCAGTGCTGTACATTGAAAGCTTTAGTTTCTGTGTCTATTTCTTCCACCCAGTTATGAGCTCCTTGATTGCCAGATCAAATAAGGGATGCCCAGTTAAATTAGAATTTCAAGTACACAGTGGTTTTTTTTTTAGTATAAGTACATCTCAAATATTACATAGGACATACTTATACTAAAAAATTATTATTTATCTGATACTCAAATTTAACTGGATGCCCTGTATTTTTTTTTATTTGCTAATTCTGGCAATTCTACTTTAAGGAGACCATAAACTCTTCATCCTCGTACTCCTATCATTAGCATACTTAAAGATATATAGTGGTTGCATAATAAATCCTGAGAGGGAGAGTAATTCAAGAGAGCACAATAACGGGCAATTTTGCTAAGTGTGTTACATATATTATCTCAATTCTAATGGAAATGCCATAAAGTTTTATTAGTGGCCCTATTTTACAGAATAAGAAACAGAGGTATACAAAAGTCACACAGTAAATGAGGGAGCCAGAAATGACCCCAAGTTTCTGGGTCCTGACTCAGCAGCCATAACCAACTGCCAGCTGCCGGGAGGAAAAGGAAGAAAAGGGGAAAGAGAACCAGGGGTGAGGCTTTTGTTCTGCCTAAGGGGAGCTGAGCAGGACTGCACAGACTCCTTAACCTTGCTAGAGGTGGAATGTGGGGTGTGTAGGAGAGACAGACAAATCTGGGCCTGGTCCCCGTATCCATCACTCATTCAAACAAGTTACATAATTTATTTTGACCTCAATTTTCTTGTCTGTACAACTGGATTAAGAGGATCTACCTGAATACTGACACGATGAGTACAGGAGATAATTTCTGTAAAGTGATCAGCACAGGCCTTAGCCAGGGAAAGAACACTCAGTCAGTGCTAGTTATTATTGGCCCAGAACCCCAGTTTTTTCATTTGTAAAACAGAATAACATCAATAACAAGACAGTAGCACTAATGATATCGATATTGCCAAGTTGATTTGAGGATCAGATGAGAAATAAATACTATCTTTCTAAATTCTGAAGTGCTTCTCATTCTCCTTGCGTACTTGCTCTTTAGATCAGAACCAGAATTAATACTGTGTCAAAGCATTACTACAATTTTTCCCCTGAGTAATTAATTTTGTTTTAAAAATTATCATACAGTGAAATTGACTCTTTGGTGTATAAAGTTTTATGAATTTTAACCCATATAGATTTATGTAACCACTACCACAGTACGGATACAGAACATGACTATAGATTCTGAGATTCTTTTTTCAAATGAAGTGTTTCATATTCTTGTTGCAAAACACTTTTAAAAATAAAAACTTAGCTAACCATGAAGATACAAATTAACAAAACTGGCCTTTTGTACAAATCTCTGCAGTCCCCAACCCCTCTAAGTCTTGTGTGGGCCATTTTCGCTGTTGACTCTGCAGACTATCTTTCCACAAAAGTAATCAGGAATCGGCTTGAGAGCTGGGGCATTTTTCAAGCTAAAGGCCCATGTCACAGGCACAAACTTCAGCATTTCTTATTTGTTCCTTTTTTATATTACCTTCCAGAACTTAATTTTCCCCAACTATTTCCTCTATTTGTCATTTTCTCTCACAAATGAAGAGAATTTTCAAATGAAGGCCTGGAATACCAGCACCTTCTCACCCTTTCAGGAAAATTATTGGGGATGCAGTTATTGAGAGAGCAACGGTGGAGCCTTCAGGACCCTAACCTCTCCGATATAACAGATCCTCCAGGTAAATAATCCATCTACCCCTTCCCCAACTCCATCCTCTCCACCTCCCCAGCACCCGGGATCCCCTGGTAGGATAGACTTCTGGAACAAACTTCGGTCCTCCAAGAGCGGCCACCTCCCATCCCCCACCGCACCTCCTGGGTTTTCCCAGTTTAAGTAACTTGCACTGGCACACCGCTGTCGCATCCGCTTATCTGGGTAACTCAAGTCATTGCTATTTGCCTTTTCTTTCTAGGACGCTTTGGCTGCTGTGTTCTTCCCTCTGCTTTTAATTTGGGGAGGAAAAAAGCTAATGAATCAAGAACGAATCTCTTCTCCACTAATCCTTTTATCCAGCCCCCCCCCCATTAAAGTTGGCTCGCTCCGTTCTCAAGTTCCGTAACTATCCAAGAAGTGCGGGGGCGGGACAGGTGGGGACGCATAATTACACCTAAACCTCAGGGTGGCACGTAAGGTGTCACTTTGGTGGGAAGATATTCTGAAGCTCCCCTGAAGCTTGCTGAGCGTTGTGCTGCCGCCGCTGTACATTTTCTGCTAATTTCTTGATGCTGCTGCTTTGCGTTGCTTTGTCACGCCTAAATCTATTTTGTTACGGCCCTAGGTGCCCCAATGAGGGTGAATTCCACGAGATTCACAAGCGTTTTTTTTCCTGTCCAAGGTAAATACAGTAGGCAAAATGAGAAACCACCAAAGGATACAGGGGAGGGGGGAGAGAAAGGGATTCCCTCACCTTTTCCGGCACCTTCCTTGTTAACTTCCACCAGGAGGAGGCGCGCGGCCCAGTTCCCCCCGTCTCCTCTCTTAAATCCCCCTACTGAGGGCTGCCAAGGTTGGCCGCGCGGCGGGAGAAATCCCTCCGGCAGGCCTGGCTCTCCCCCACCCCCCGGGTTGGTTTTTCCCAGCTGCGGAGGTTGGGCCAGGGGCTGGGGTGCGAGGAGAGTCGGCGCCCGCAGCGCGGAGCCGAGAAGTCGCCGAGACTCTGGAGGGACTGAGTTGTCTCCGGAGGTGACGCGCGCGGAGGTGAGCGGTGGGCAGCAAGCGGCGAAGGCGAAAACCCGGAGGCCGCGCTGGGCCCCTTCCCATCCTCTGGAGGAAGGGTAGCGTAGGTCCAGGGTATCCGGGAAGGTACCAAAAGAGATCAAAAGACTCCTGTAACCTGAAACTTCCCTCCCATCCAAACCTGGACCTGGAGAGGTCCGGGCGGGGGCGGAGACCCCGGAAGGCAGGTCGCCGGCGGAGGCGGTGGGGGAAGGAGCTGGGAGAGCGAGAAGTTTGGTCGGGAAGGCGCTGGGGATCAAGCGGGAAGTTAGACTCGGGGGGCGAATGTGATCGGGAAAGGAGGAGGGCGGGAGGCTGGAAGGGTATATATAGTGTGGGCCTGGGCAGAAGGCAGACTTTTACGCTGGGTGTCTCGGGACGCGCGCCCCTCTCCCGGGTAAGGATGTGCATGGGCTGGGGAAGGCGAAACCTGGACGGGCTTTCGGAGGGAGGTCTTGGGGACCAAGGGGGACGACTTGGCTTGGAGAGTCCGGTTCCCGCACGCGGGGAGCCGCCGCTCCTCACGCTTTTCTCCCGCCTGTCCCAGGTCCCGGAACGGATCGAGCGTGAGGCGCCAACAAAAGAGGCAAGGAGGTGCCACCCGGGGGCGGCGGCAGGAAGAGGAGCGGGAGGAGGAGCGCAGAGCTGAGAGCCCCGACCCGCCGTGCGTACTTTCTGGAGGGAAGGGGCGGGGGAATCGACCCCGGGAGGGGAACGCCCGGTGGCTAGGGGTTTAGCCAAGTTCCGGCTGCGGCGTCCCTCCTCCGCTCCCACGAGAGGAAAGTTTTCTCCAGACGCTTCCGGCCGGCCCGCGCCCTCCGGACCCAGTTCCCGAGCCTTCGGAGCGGGCGCCGTCCCAGCCCGGCTCCGGGGAAAGCCGTGCCGCGATGCCTGGGGGGTGCTCCCGGGGCCCCGCCGCCGGGGACGGGCGGCTGCGGCTGGCGCGGCTGGCGCTGGTCCTCCTGGGCTGGGTCTCCTCGTCCTCTCTCACCTCTTCGGCGCCTTCCACCTCCTCCGCGTCGTTCCTGGCCTCCGCGGTGTCCGCCCAGCCCCCT
>NW_024425452.1:32953323-33156162 GCF_017311325.1 Ursus maritimus
TGTTACGGCCCTAGGTGCCCCAATGAGGGTGAATTCCACGAGATTCACAAGCGTTTTTTTTCCTGTCCAAGGTAAATACAGTAGGCAAAATGAGAAACCACCAAAGGATACAGGGGAGGGGGGAGAGAAAGGGATTCCCTCACCTTTTCCGGCACCTTCCTTGTTAACTTCCACCAGGAGGAGGCGCGCGGCCCAGTTCCCCCCGTCTCCTCTCTTAAATCCCCCTACTGAGGGCTGCCAAGGTTGGCCGCGCGGCGGGAGAAATCCCTCCGGCAGGCCTGGCTCTCCCCCACCCCCCGGGTTGGTTTTTCCCAGCTGCGGAGGTTGGGCCAGGGGCTGGGGTGCGAGGAGAGTCGGCGCCCGCAGCGCGGAGCCGAGAAGTCGCCGAGACTCTGGAGGGACTGAGTTGTCTCCGGAGGTGACGCGCGCGGAGGTGAGCGGTGGGCAGCAAGCGGCGAAGGCGAAAACCCGGAGGCCGCGCTGGGCCCCTTCCCATCCTCTGGAGGAAGGGTAGCGTAGGTCCAGGGTCCCACCGCCGCTTTGTTCGCGGCCTCTCCCCTCTTCTTTGGAGATGACTTGAACCCCCTCCGGGATCCGAGGGGCTCGCGGGGGCGCGGGCCGGGGGCGGGGGGCCGACAGCTGTTAAGGTTCTCCACTTCCTGCTAATCCGGGAAGGTACCAAAAGAGATCAAAAGACTCCTGTAACCTGAAACTTCCCTCCCATCCAAACCTGGACCTGGAGAGGTCCGGGCGGGGGCGGAGACCCCGGAAGGCAGGTCGCCGGCGGAGGCGGTGGGGGAAGGAGCTGGGAGAGCGAGAAGTTTGGTCGGGAAGGCGCTGGGGATCAAGCGGGAAGTTAGACTCGGGGGGCGAATGTGATCGGGAAAGGAGGAGGGCGGGAGGCTGGAAGGGTATATATAGTGTGGGCCTGGGCAGAAGGCAGACTTTTACGCTGGGTGTCTCGGGACGCGCGCCCCTCTCCCGGGTAAGGATGTGCATGGGCTGGGGAAGGCGAAACCTGGACGGGCTTTCGGAGGGAGGTCTTGGGGACCAAGGGGGACGACTTGGCTTGGAGAGTCCGGTTCCCGCACGCGGGGAGCCGCCGCTCCTCACGCTTTTCTCCCGCCTGTCCCAGGTCCCGGAACGGATCGAGCGTGAGGCGCCAACAAAAGAGGCAAGGAGGTGCCACCCGGGGGCGGCGGCAGGAAGAGGAGCGGGAGGAGGAGCGCAGAGCTGAGAGCCCCGACCCGCCGTGCGTACTTTCTGGAGGGAAGGGGCGGGGGAATCGACCCCGGGAGGGGAACGCCCGGTGGCTAGGGGTTTAGCCAAGTTCCGGCTGCGGCGTCCCTCCTCCGCTCCCACGAGAGGAAAGTTTTCTCCAGACGCTTCCGGCCGGCCCGCGCCCTCCGGACCCAGTTCCCGAGCCTTCGGAGCGGGCGCCGTCCCAGCCCGGCTCCGGGGAAAGCCGTGCCGCGATGCCTGGGGGGTGCTCCCGGGGCCCCGCCGCCGGGGACGGGCGGCTGCGGCTGGCGCGGCTGGCGCTGGTCCTCCTGGGCTGGGTCTCCTCGTCCTCTCTCACCTCTTCGGCGCCTTCCACCTCCTCCGCGTCGTTCCTGGCCTCCGCGGTGTCCGCCCAGCCCCCGCTGCCGGGCCAATGCCCCCAGCCTTGCGAGTGCTCCGAGGCTGCGCGCACTGTGAAGTGCGTTAACCGCAACCTGACCGAGGTGCCCGCGGACCTGCCCCCCTACGTGCGCAACCTCTTCCTCACCGGCAATCGGCTGGCGGTGCTCCCCGCCGGCGCCTTCGCCCGCCGGCCGCCGCTGGCCGACCTGGCCACGCTCAACCTCAGCGGCAGCAGCCTGGAGAAGGTGTGCGCTGGCGCCTTCGAGCATCTGCCCAGCCTGCGCCAGCTCGACCTCAGCCACAACCCGCTGGTCAACCTCAGCGCCTTCGCCTTCTCGGGCAGCAACGCCAGCTTCTCGGCCCCCAGCCCCCTGGTGGAACTGATGCTGAACCACATCGTGCCCCCTGACGACGGGCTGCGGAACCGGAGCTTCGAGGGTATGGTGGCGGCCGCCCTACGAGCAGGCCAAGCGCTGCGCGGGCTCTGGCGTCTGGAACTCGCCAGCAACCACTTCCTCTACTTGCCTCGGGACTTACTAGCCCAACTACCCGGCCTCAGGCACCTGGATCTGCACAACAACTCTCTGGTGAGCCTCACCTACGTGTCCTTCCGCAACCTGACACACCTAGAAAGCCTCCACCTGGAGGACAACGCCCTCAAGGTCCTTCACAATGGCACCCTGGCGGAGTTGCAAAGTCTGCCCCACGTCAGGGTCTTCCTGGACAACAACCCCTGGGTCTGCGACTGTCACATGGCAGACATGGTGGCCTGGCTCAAGGAGACAGAGGTAGTGCAGGGCAAAGCCAGGCTCACCTGCGCATTCCCGGAAAAAATGAGGAATCGGGCCCTCTTGGAACTCAACAGCTCCCACTTGGACTGTGACCCTATCCTCCCTCCATCCCTGCAGACTTCTTATGTCTTCCTAGGTATTGTTTTAGCCCTGATAGGCGCCATTTTCCTACTGGTTTTGTATTTGAACCGCAAAGGGATAAAAAAGTGGATGCATAACATCAGAGATGCCTGCAGGGATCACATGGAAGGGTATCACTACAGATACGAAATCAACGCGGACCCCAGGTTAACAAACCTCAGTTCTAATTCGGATGTCTGAGAAACATTCGAGGACAGAACCAAGGACAGCTATGCATGAGATGTAGACTTAAGCTTTATTCTGTCCTAGGCTTGCTCCACTTCCACCCTCCACTATGGACACCACTGACCTTGACTGAAAGCAGTGAAGGGAATTTGCTCCCTTGTTATGTGAAGTTTCTTGGTGTGTCTTGTTAATGTAAGACGATGAAAAACTGTGCATAGTGTTTTATCCTTTTCCTTTTCTTGGAACTCAACTCGTATGGAGGGATTTTTCAAGTTTCAGCATGAACATAGACTCCTGGCTGTCTGTTTTTCTTAGTACAGTTCGAGGTGTAGCCAGTGTACCCACACAGATAGCATTCAACAAAAGCTGCCTCAACTTTTTTGAGAAAAAATACTTTATTCCTAAATATCAGTTTTATTCTCATGTACCTAAATCGTGGAGAAAATAAATGCATTCCATAAACTGCCTGCAGATCTTAGCAAGCTCTTCAAAGTAACTCCATAGTACACAGGAGCACCTGCATCCGGGAGCATGCTTACATTTTACTGTTCTACGTATTACAAAAATAACTTGCAACTTCAGATAACTTCTTTGACAAAGTAAATTACTTTTTTGGTTGCAGTTTATATGAAACTATACTGAAGTTTTTTTATAAACTGCATTGAGATTCAACAGACTAAATTGTTAAGAAAAACTTCAATAAAGGTTCTTAAAAGAATTACAGTTGTGTTCAAGTTTGCTATTTGAAAAAAAGGATTAGGGGCAATGATGTCCAATGGTCTTGGTTCTGATGGTAATTGAGGTATTAGTTGTAGCTGAAAACGAAAGTGGAGTAATGTCTTAAACAGGTAGACTTTGGAAATAGTTATGAGATAGTGGATCCTTTCAGGATTTAGAGAATTTGAATATTCATGCGCTAGACTTCTCATGGTCCTAAAGTTAATGCTGTTCATGAAACATTTTTGTAAGAGCATTATAAAGTTGGTAAGAAGGGAGAGTTCTGTATGATAAACAGCTCACAGTTTGGAGCTTTTTCGAGGCTAAGTTGTTAGAATGGAACAAAATTATTTACTGGATAAAACTTTCTATATGAAATTGTTCTATGGGTTTTTAGAGTATAAAACATAATGCAAATGATTTAAAATGAAGTGTCTTAAGAATACAATATTCTAAAATAAAAGATTTAAAGATGTAAATTAAAAAACATTTCCTAAGATCATAATGTAAATTGGAACTTAGATTTTCTTGAGAATATTAAAAAAAAAAAACACCGACATTTAAAATGGAACATGCGTGATCAATAGTTTATCAGAGATCGTGCTTGTATGTTTAAAAAACTGTCATGACAGGATATGAATTTGAGGAAATAACCAGAGATAAATGTCTATATCCGTAAACAAGTGTCTCAACAAATCTTAGGTTGTGTTCAGTTCCTATTTAAGAATTTGGGGATATTTCGATTTTACCTAAGCTCTATATTAGTATATACACCTGTGTGAAGAATAAATCACATTTAGGTGTAAATAATAGCAATGGCTTAATCAATTGATACTATCAATAATGGACAAGATTTTCTTTTTTTTTTTTCAGTTTATTATTTGCCAATGAAGCCTAAAAGTAAATTCCATTACTCTCCAAGCTATTATGTAAAAGTGACATTAGCCATTATTGCTTAACATACAGTGTAGGTAAACTTGCATCAGTAAGTCTTAGGGCCTTCTTTCTCTTTAAATTGATTATGTTCTACAGTGTTTTATATTTGAAATAAAACTTATATTTCCATATTTTTATAAATGAAATAGGATTGCAGTCCTTTAGGTTCTAGAGATCTTTGGCTGTTCCTTCTTTGAGTTAAATTGAAAAGTTTTCAAAAGAGGGCTAAAAATTTATGAATCTGTTCCTTTAGCCTCTGTGGTCAGAATACGAAGTTTTAACTAGATTAAGTTTCATAAGGCTCATTTTATGAAATATTACAGTATTTATTACTTATAGGAGATATTTCAGATCCTTTAATTAATTACCCGAGGATAGGTTAAATATATGGTACTTCATATTCCATTAAACATTTTAAGTGTTCACCAGGAATTCATAAACTGGCTGGCTGCCATTATTTCCTAGGAATGATGAAGATATTAGCCTGCCAAAAATAGTGAAAACATCAATAAATAAGGGCACTCACACCATCTCAGAAATAAACTGAGAGACTTTGGTAAGCCTGTGATTCTGTGGAAAACAAATTGTAATACTTATAGTCTGTTTAGAAGATTACTTCTTCTTCATCCTGTGATAATCTAAGAGTTAAAACCTGAGCTCTAGCTAAGATCCAGGAGAGCAGATTTCATTAGTCTAGTTTATCTCATTCACTCACCATGGCAGGATCCAGGATAAAGCTGAAGGTGTTTTCACCTGTTCGGTGGATGGCTTTTTTGATGTTATGATTTCTTGCTTTTTCATCCCTTTGCCTTTTCGTTTGTATGAACTTCCCAGTTTGCTCCTGCTCTCTTTTTCTGTCACATCACTCCTTGCTATTCTTCAATACATGGCAATAGAACATTCTTCGGACAAAAAAAATTACCATTTGGAAACAGTTGCTATTGTGCAGTCCTAATACTCTAACTCCATAAACTCCTAAGGCAATCTGAGTTCCTTAGAAGATAGGCGCTACAAAAATCCAGTGAGTGTTAGAGCATATAGGAAAAGTGAAATAAAAGTATCATAACTTTTAAACTGTTTTAGTATCATAACTTTTAAATACTGATCTTTAGTACCATTATGCATTACTAATCCTAAAAACTTACAAGTAATCCATTTTTAAAAATTTATTAATTTGAAAAATTATTTAGAAAATTAAAGTATATTACCTACCAAAATAAGTTTTTGAGGAAAAAAGTTTTGAGGAAAGTAGATTTCCTCAGTTTGAAATAAAGCTGTTTTAGCAAAAACACCCTTCATTTATCCTTTACAAGTTTCATTTGAAGAAAGTTAGAAAAATACTTAAAAATTTAAGTACTTGATAAATCCCTCAATTTAAAAAGCTATTAAAATGTCCAATAAATTTATATTTAAAGTGCAAGGTTTTAGGATAATACACTATTTGACCCTGAATTGTAACCATCCCCTTTCCATGTAACCATTCAGTTTGATACATTAATATATATATCTCATCAATTTTGCTGCCTCCTATGATTCAGTGATGACCTGTAAGGCACATTTGTACCTTATGGCTGACGTATTTTTCTGACAAATAGGGAGAGTTTGAAGCACAGTCAATAAAATCTTTTAAGGGAAAAAGAGCTACATAGATTGATACTATCAGTAATAGACAAGATTTTCTTTTTTTTTTCAGAAGTGGGGAAAGGCTTGATTGAAATAAATGAGTAAATCACAACTGGTAAATTCTTTTATAGTATCTTGATTGGCAGCAAACGTGGATTATGCTCAGTATTTAGTTGAAATAACATATCTTTGTTTTCTGTCTTAGTAGATGTACAAAAAAAAAAAAAAAGAAGAAGAAGAAGAAGTTCCCAATGAACTGTGATTATTTCCTTAGGGATTGTGTTTTACTCTGTCCCTTTTGGCCTGATGTTACAATACAGGGCTTACCTTCTTGAGGACATTACAGGCTTCACAGCTCTAGGTTGGGAGTCTTTCATATCATTTCTGCTTTCCGTTTAAATTTTTTCTCCAAAGACTACACTAGAAGAGACAACCATGAGGATTTGCAAGGTCAAGAACAATTTGGCATGTGCTCTCTTCCTCCTCCAAATCCACCCAGTCATCCAGGCTTCAGAGAGCAGCACCGTAAAGTGAAGACTGACAGCTATTAGATGAGATTCAGGTTTCACTTTTATACTTGGGCAAGGATTTTTCACGGCAAAAGAGAGGGAAGGGAGGAAATTATATTTCTAGAAAATATATGAAAACAACCTTGATAATGTCTTTTTAAAATCTTTCAGTAATATTGCGGTGCTGCATTAGAAATAGTTCAGAAAACATAATCTATATTGTCCAGGTGATCCTGTCTTCTTTGAGATGGAGAAAAACAGCTCTTTGAGGATGTTATGTACAATTACTTTTCTGTTGCTATCCTTATAAATGATTCAGAAATGCGAACTGGCTTCATTTGTGTTTTATCTTAAAACATTTTAGCAGCTCTAACTTGGTCATGGTTAAAAAAAATCTAGATTTTAAAAAATATTTAATATGTGATTTATATACTTTTGACAGGAGTAAGAACTCAGTATTTCAAAGTTGGAAGGGCTCTTCAATGTGTCAAGCCCAATTTTCTAGGCTACAGATGAAGAAACTGATAATTGTGACATATCATTATGTTATATAATGACAATCAGGACTAGATCTCAGGGTTCCCAACTCCCCTTCTCATGCTCTTTTTGCCACATGATGGCATTACTAATTACCTACCTTCAGATCTTTGGAATTCCCATGTCTAATATAAAAGGCAATTGCTGTGAATATATTAGTTTTATCGTTTTTGCTTTTCACTCATTATGTTTTGGTTTGATCTAAATTTCACTTCCATTGTGTTAAAAATTACTATGTTTCAGACCCCTCAATATGCCTTAAATATGTCTGAGATAATTTTTTCATAGCAATCATATTACCGTAAAGCTCCTCTGTATCTATGATAGAAACTGTTTTGGAAATTTAATGGTGGTATTTCTTTTGAAAAGAAAAATAAAACTCTGGGAAGCTGTGCTAGCTTGTGTAATTCTATCTTAAAAATGAGTTAGCTCAGCTGGTGAGAACATTAAACAAATGAGACCAAGTTCATGACCATGGAGACGGTCAGTTTTGCATGCTCAGGTCTAGTCCCCCGGCCTGTGCCTGCTCCAGGTGCATGCTACCACCCATGCTTTGAGGGCCTAGACCAAACAGGGAATCTAAATCAGTGCAAATCCCTGTCACACAGGAAAACCAGCGGGCTGATGAGCCGAATCCTGGCAGCCGTACTGATGATGTGTTAGTTTGCTGTCTTTACCTACGCAGGACCAAACATGACGGTCCTTATGTCCTCACTGTAGTATGTATGCCACAAAGGGTTTCTCATTTATGTGAAATTTAAGAAAAATCTATCGTGAGTGCTTTTAAATGTATCACATGGGAAATTAATTAGGTTTGCTTTGCTATTTAAAATGAAAATATGGCTTAAGGTTCAGGATCGTGATTACTCTATCACAAACTTGTAGCAGACATTTCATAATAGGATTTATTTGTGGTTCGCGGTGCAATGTGGTTCATGTAAGGGTATGGGTTTTCTAAGGAAGTAGCGCCTTAAAATAGGGCTCACTATAATACTTTTTGTGATAAGTAAATATTTAATCATATGTTTTAAAGAACCTGAGGACGTTATCGAGATAGGCTTTTAAAAAATGTAATTTTATAAATTTCCCTACTTCTCTACCGCCACAGTCCTATTCCTACTTCTGTGTCTTCTCCCAAGGAGAACCATAATACACATTTCAAGGTGACTATTCGCACACAGGAGAATTGGATGGACTCAAACTAGGTGGGTCAGTTTGCAAATATACATTTCTTTGTATTAGATAGCTTCTGTATTACAATACAGTTAGTGAACTGTTATCAAAGAGGATTTTATCTTTCACGTAGACATTCTGCGGTTATTCTTACAGATCACGGCAAACACGGCTATTAAACATGTAAGAGACATTTTAAAATTAACTCATGTATGTTTCTTGTAGTATGTTTCTTTATTTTAAAAATACAGGAGGGAAACACCATGAGTTTTCCTAGCAGTACAGAAAAAAATGCTTCAATATTGAGATAACTGCCATTTGTTTTTATTACATTGTATCTTGCCTTTTCACTTCCAGTCTTGTGAACATTCCCCAGTATCATTAAAAACAATTTTATATCTGGTTTTAAAGTACACGGGCAATCACATATTTCACACTTATAGGACTTTTTTTGCAATTTTAACTAAGGTTCTAATGAGCACTGTTGTACCTCCCTGTGTTTCAACATCTTTAATTTTTCCCTTCAAGTAGATCCTTGAATCTTTTCATGGGGATCCTAATATCTTTTTTCTAACCCTTAAAAATATGTTTTCTGTCTATCTAAATTAGGAATATTAAACATAGACCAGCATAGTTCACTATATACTTTAAATCTCACATCAAACTTTTTACAGAGTGTTGAATGGTCTGACAACAGGATTTTGAACAGAAAGAAACCTTAAGTTGCCAATTAACTTGTCACTGTTTTTAATCCACAAATGTCTACTTTTTGTTAAAATAACAAAATTAGGGAACAGCTAAGCCCGTATAAACCAGTTAAAAGTGCCTGTGTGTGTCTGTGCCTGTGTGTGTCTGTGCACACACACGTGTAGGTTGCAGGGTTGGGAGAGGTGGTGTGGGGTGTGGAGGAATATCTGGGAAATTAATTTAGCTAGCAGTTTTCAAGACAAACCTATGTGTTGCCTGAATTCTATTTTTTTAAGATGATTCGTGTGTGCATACTTAGAATGAATTTAGAGTCCATGCATGTGATTTAATTGTCCTAATCTTACTGTTAATTCGCTTTAAAATTTCAGTGAAGTCCTATGAACCATTTATTCAGTTCATTCAATAGATATTTATTAAATACTTTCTATATACGAGGCACTGTTGTTGCATTGGATTGAAATTGAGTTTCTGACATAAAATTGTTTCCGATCCAGTAGAGGGTAAGTATGAGAATAGCTAGCATTTTATTGAGTGTTGAGGATGAATCAGACAGTAGGTAAAACCCTTCACATGTAAGATTTTATTTCTTCTCATTTGGGAAGGACTTGAGGCTTAGGGAGGAGAGGTAACTTGCCCACTGGCAAGTAGGTAGCAAGAATCAAATGGGAGATATTCATTCATTCATTCATTCATTCATGTCTGTTTCCAGGGCCCGTGGTCTCAACCCTTGAGCTTGAGGAACAATCAGATGTGAATGACTATGTTATAGGGTAGAACATGAGAAAGCACTACCAGAGATTCAAAGCAGGAAGAGAGTTTGTCTGGTTAGAAGACTCAGAGAAGGGTTTATGGAGGAGTTTGCTTTTAAGATGACCTTGAAGAAGGGGCAAACAGAGATGATGAGTGGAAAAGAAAACTCAAGGCAGAGGGAACAGCATAAGCAAAGAGAATGTTCTGGCCACAATAACGTTTGAAGCATTATGTTTATAAGGAGTATGGTGGAAAGTGAGACCAGAAACGTAAATCTGTAGCTATGATAAATAGTTTCTCTTTAATTCAGTGGACAGTGGGAGAGCTACTGGAGGTCTATGAGCAGGAGGGTGATACACACAACTGTGGTTGTCCTCCAGAGGGTAAGAAAAGACCTCCTCCTCAAATTAGTTTGAATATCAAGACCGATGATCACACACATGCATCAAGAAGGTATGAAAAGGTTTATTACTCTCATAATGGGATTTTCTGCAAGAGCAGGGCTTGGCTTTCTTTTCATGGTGATTAGGGGGTGGAACTAGGGTGAGGGTTCTGGGTCTCTATGGTTTTAACTACCCAGCAGATGCCAAGGGATGAAACTCATAGGTATTTTTATGGGCTTGCCCAGATGTGGGGCAAAAAGTGGGAAGGGAGTGAATGGGCCTTGAAAGTTGTCACTATTCAGACATCACATATGGAGTCAGATTCATTATAATTCACCACTGATGTTTGATGGATGGCTGAAATCTGCTATGTCTCATTTAATTGATTTTTGAACTCATTTAAGTAAGCCATTATGACTCCCTATGAGGCTTAGAGCATGTGGCCATTAAGGTTTATTGAAGTTTCATTGGCTATCTTATTCAGGAGTCTGTGGTGTGTACTTTGAGGAGAGAAATACATGCCTTGATGGAAAAACATCAGTAATGTCTGGAACTCCAGAAGGGATAAGATGAAGCCTTTTATTTTGGCTTCAGTATGGACAGCCATGCGTGACCTTGATTTTTATTTTGGGTATCTGAGGCAAGAAATTCCCAAAGTTTTTTTTAGCCCAAAGTAGGTAACCTTGGATAAGGAGTTGTTATTGCCATTGGTCTAAGTGGCCAGATAACTGGTAATGTCCCAAGATTCTGTAAAAACAGGCACATTGGACCAATTTTTGGCCAAGTGTCTTCTGCTACAAAGATGACTGCATAAAGTTTGGCCAATTGTTCTGACCCTTGAGTCTTGCCCTTAATCAAGGTTGTCCTGCTTAGAGGATGGATAGCAGCAGCTTGCTAGAGGGCTCCCTCACATATTACGGTTATCTAACCATAGGTAAAGGAAACGAATTCCCTGTTTTGATTACTCAGTCCATCCTGAGTTTCAATCAAACACATATATACTTTCTCCAGGTGGCCAGTGGGTCTGGGAGAGAGATGACTTTCTGTAGCACCATTACATCTGACAAGAGACTAAGATCTGGGGAAGACAATTCCTCCTGCAAAAGGCTAAGGTTTGGCTCTATCTTGTAAGTACAGTTTCCATTTTAATAAGGAGACCTCTGTGACTGTGCCCAGTCTGCTGGTGCTGCCTCAGTGATCTAAGGCATAAGGGGCAGCTGGATGTGGAGAGTCGGGGACTGAGGGCCTTTGTCTCCAGGAAAGCCCAATATGCAACTACCAGTTGATGCTCAAATGGTGTGTAGCCTGGATGTTAGGAGGGCAGCTCCTTATAGGAGAGGCCCGTGGGCAACTTACTGTCATCGTAGGTGAGCCAGAGACTAGGAGGCAGGAGAGGAGGTTTTAAAGCCTCTAAGTGATGGCGTCTCTGGAAAGCATTAATGGAAGTGCCTATTACGTGTACTTTGGACAGATTCTAGAGCCTTTTGTTGGAGGTCAGGACCTATTCAAGGCAGGCCAATTTGCAAGTAACAGCATAAATGAACTGAAGTAAAATTCGTAAATAAGGAATATGTTGCCTCTAGAACCAAAAAGTCTGAAAAGATGTTGGGTTTAACATTATGGATGCTGAGAGGGTCATTGATTATTTTCTGAGTGTCAGGGATGGAGCAGCCTTGACTGACCACATAATTCCTAGGAATTTAACTGAGGCACTTTTTGCAGTGCAATGAGGCATCCCTTTTGGTGAGCTCCTTTGTTAGTATTTGTATGTCTTGAATGAATGTGTCAAATGAGTCTCAGAAGAAGAGGATGTCGTCTGTGTAATATCACACCTGTGTTCCTGGAGGAAGGTGGCTGTGATGAAGATCTTGTCTGCAGAGACTGTGGGAGAGCAAAGCTGCTGAGATACCCCATGGACAGCCAGGTAAAAGTGTATTGTATCCCATCAAAGGTGAAAGCAAATTGTGGCCAACAGGCTGTTGAAATAGAAACGTAATAGAACATATGTGCTAAATGTAAAAATAGCAAAATATTTTCCAGTTGTTGATTGGCAGAGTCAGAAATTTCAATAATATTAAGCACAAGTCTCTGAATTGCTGGTACCACGGCATTAAGGTTGTAATAATCCACTGTTAGATACCACTCATTTTTTACCAGGTTTGAGCATTGTCCAAATTGGGCAAATAAGGGGAAAGGAGAAGGAATAATGGCTCTTCCCTTTTGTAGGTCTTCTATGTTGGGTCATAATTCCTGTAGGCCTTGTTTTAATCTATATTGGGCTGTATTAACTATTTTAGCTCTAGGGGAAGGTCCATGAAATCCCATCTGTTAGACAAACTTTAAGTGCCTAGCACTTAATTTTATTTCAGTTTATTACTGTTGGGTTAAGGCATCAATGCCCACCGTGGGATATTCTAGGTCAATGGGCTATGATTATGGAAAATTTAGGAAAGACAGTAGTTCTGGTGGTGAAGGTGAGTCATCCCTATTTGTTGGTAACTCCTCTATGAGTATAGGGAGTATCTTCTTTAAATTTATTGGGATCCCAGCTATAATTGTAAGGTGGACACCAGTATTGATCAAGGCCATGAAGGCCAATTGGTGCCTCTTAGCTGACGTTAAAATTAATTTAGAATCTATGTTGTAAAGGCACAAAAGTCTGTGTATTGTTATGTAAATTATTTTAGTATAGTTTAGTATAGTTTAGATTTATAATTGGGTCAAATTGCCAAACACTATTTCCCTGTATCCGTCTGCCCTACCTCCCCTTGGTAGTTACTGGATGTACTTTGGGGGTTCTCTTTACTCTGCCCATATTTATAAGTTTCTTCTTATAAAGAGTCCCCACTCAGTATTGTCAATGTTAGAAACCTCTCCAATGGTGATTGTTGCTTTCTAGGGTTTAGGGAGTTTTGAAATAACTCTGTGGCATGCTGATAAATTTCTGCACTCAATAAAACCTAGAGTAATTATCAGTGCATTTTACAGTTATCCAATAGGGTGACGGCAACCACTGTTCCTTTAGGAGTTTGCTTTTCATAACGTTCTGTACCTTATGGGAGTGCCATGTATATTTTTCTTTATAGGCCTGATGGTCAGGATCTCTTTTGGTGACAGAATCATGGTGGCATAGAACCAGAGACATTTTGGGCAAAGGGTCCTAGTGAACCATCTGCTTTTAGGGACATGGAGTCTGGCATGCCTCATGGTAAGGACCCTTCCTCACACAAGTGGCCACGTGATGGGCTTGTACACTACATCGAGTATCAGTCTTTCCCCTGAGCACTCTAGAGTGGGGTCTATATAGCCAGTGGTCACAAGGGAAGAGTTGTCCCCCTGAGCCTAGTTTAGGTCATAGCTTATGCTGGAATTGGGACACATGATTCAGTCCAAGACATATTGACAGGTCTGGGCCAAGACACATGACCTAGGACCACTTTAAGGAAGTCTGCGGCACCACCCCACCCCGCCCCCAGATCCCATAATCCTGTACCTAAACTCCAATTATTGAAACTTCCAATTTAGGTTAAATCTGTAAACAGAAACTCTAGGACTCAGCAGAGGCAGCACCGCCACGGCATAACTCAAAGCACAAGCTTGACAACAGGCAGCAGCATGGCTCCAAGTGCATGCTCCCCAGCCTGCATCACAGTCAGTGAGCAAGCCAAGAGCAAGAGAAGGAAAACTCCCTTCAAAGGTGGTCATGTGGTCATTAACTACGCAACACTGCTTGCTGTTCCAATTGTTTTTGGTTGCCCCATGGAGGCTGGGACCAACCTCCCCACTGTCAATTGGTTTGGATTTTAAAATTGATGACATCATACACAATTGATGACATTTCATACAGAGTATGAAAAGGTGCATGACTTACATAATGGAACTTTCTGGAGAGAGCAGACATCCAAACTGGTCTGGAATGGCCTAGGCAGAGAGTATCTCTGATTTTTTTTTCTGGTTAGGGGGTGGGGCCAGGGTGAGGGTTCCCAAAGTTTGTTTGGTTTGAACTTCCTCCCTGCCCCTCCCCCCAACCAAGGGAAGGTGTGCTGGGGCCTTCTTATTGATTTACCCAGATGTGGGGCAAGAGAGAAAGGTGCGAAGTGGGGCTTGAAAGTATCAGAGGTCAAATATTTAAAAAAATGGAGTCAGACTCTTTACTACATTTTTGCTCCAGGAAGAATAATCTCTGACAGTGATGAAGGGAGAGACAGAAGACAAGTGACAGTTTCAGTAGTTAGGTAAGAGGGTTCTTTATATTGGTTTTTCACTCAAATTTTAAAAAAAATTAAAAGCTTTCCTGGTCAAGTCTAAAGATGCTGCCACTATTTAGCAGGTCAGTTCTCAGGGCCAGTTGCTCTGACCTCTGAAGGAATGGACAGTGGCTATATGGAACAACTGAGCATTCCATACTCTACCCTTTCTTTTTCTCTTCCATCCTTTGATAGATGTTCTAATGAGAATGAATTCACCGGAGAGATTGCTTGAACAAATCTGCAATCTTAATAATTTAATGCTGGCTAATCAAATTAAACTTTGGGTGGTATGCTCTTTTTTTTTTTTAAGATTTTATTTATTTGAGAGCGAGCGAGAGAGAGAGAGCGAGAGAGAGAGAGCAAGCATGAGTGGTGGGGAACAAAGCAGAGGGAGAGGGAGAAGCAAACTCCCCACTGAGCAGGGAGCCCAAAGTGGAGCTGGATCCCAGGACCTGAGCCAAAGGCAGATGCTTAACTGACTGAGCCACCCAGGTAGGGTAGTTTTAAATTAGCTTTATACTACGTACTGCAGAGACATTTTGTATTACTTAAGGAAGTTATTCTTATTTAATAAGTGACATATTTCATAATTCATTATGTCAAATTAATATGCCCCAGGCACCATTCTAAGTGCTATATTAATATCAAATCATTTTGTCCTTTTAATGGGGCATAATGGGACAATGTGGTATAGATGAGGAAAGTGAGTCAACACTGGGGATTAAACAGTCTGCTTAAGTTTACACAACTAGTAAGTGGTACCGCTAGGATTTGAACCCCAGGTCTTAAAGTTTACATTTGGCTCCAGAGTCCACATCTTAACCACTGTGCTATATTGTTTTTTGCAAGTACCACAATTACCACAATGCTGTATATTCTTAGAGAAATTAAGAATATAATAGATTTCTCTCCTTAACAAGGATAGTATATGGGATTATGGGGTAAGTGACCCAATTAATTTAATTTCAATTTCAAAGTCTTTTTATTTTATTTTTTTAAGATTTTAATTAGTTGACAGAGAGAGAGAGAGAGATAGCAAGAGAGAGAGCACAAGCAGGGGGAGTGGCAAGCAGAGAGAGAGGGAGAAGCAGACTCCCTGCTGAGCAGGGAGCCCCACGTGGGGCTCAATCCCAGGACCCTGGGATCATGACCTGAGCCGAAGGCAGACGCTTAACAAACTGAGCCACCCGGGTGCCCCTAGTTTTTTTATTTTTTGATGTTAAACTATAAACACAAAATCATTACATTTCAATGTATGTGAAGAAATGGTAATAATATAATAAAAGGTCCTGAATAAGATACTGTGGAAAAAGAGCACCATGATAATTCCATTGCAAATCTAAAATAAAAAAAATAAAGTATTTTATAAAAGAAGCACTTTCAAAAAAAAGAGTAGTGTCACTATTTTACTTTCAATATCTAAATGGGTTCATAGATTTCCTTCGTGACTTTAAATGCCCAGTTTTATACTATTGGCTGCATCTACTTTTGGGAAATGCTTTCCACAAAGCGAACTTTAGTTTTGGACAATTTTGAACATTGGTGTAATAAAACCAATGTAGATAAATCAGACATTTCAAGCCTTTTTTTGAATGTTTTGACCTTAGTTATCTGATCTGAGGTCTGCATTTCCATTTGAATCATTGGTGAAATTCTCCCAGTTAGAGTTTAGAATAATTGGTCATGTCTTTTCAACTTAATCTTGGCTGGACAATTGCCCTCTGGGTGGAGAAGCTGAGAACAAGCACTCCTGCCCTTCTTGTGTGTCTGCCAGGGTGTTAATCGGAGTGTCTTTAGCAAGGCCTCGCTTTAGGAACTCCTCTACTACCTTTGTAAACTGTCCTTGATGTGGACTGCAATAAGGATATTTTTCAAATAACTTGCATCTTTATGTACACAACAGGCTTCTTATTTTAACTGACTTCACTGGTCATATCAGCAAAATTACCACTCAGTCCAAAGAAACAACTTTTTCAATGAACTTGACTCTTAGGATAAAATACAAAATGCATTTTTCGATTGACTTGACTTTTCTTCCCCTACACTTGACTGTTTTGCTTGTGCAGGTTGCCATAATGTTAGTCTGAGGATCTTTGGTAAAAGATGTAGCAATATAAATAAAAGCAAAGGACCGGTAAGTCAGACTTTTCCATGTATCTCATCCACCCCTTGGTTGGAGGTTAGCTGCTTTGGCATTGGGAAGGCCCGACTTAATTCTTTCAGTTCGGAGGTAGAAAAAAAATGGGATTTTACTGAACACAGTCAGCAAAGTTGATGTTGAGGATCTGTGACAGTTTGTTACTATCCTTTGTTTTGCTTGAGTAACTAGACACGCAGCCAGCATTTCACCAACAGAAGTGAGAGCAGCCAGTGTATGGTACTTGACGAGATGGAACTAGTTTTGGCCAATCTTCAAGTTGAGTTGAGTTCCAAGCTGAATGGAGTCTGGACTCAAGAGGACTTTCCTACTGGCAATGGCTTCTGGACTCCCTAACCAGCTCCAAAGACTCTGGCAAGTAAGATAGTCCCCAGGAGAGAACAAAAGCATTAACCGGGATTAGGTTCAGCTGTGAGTGGCAGAAAACTCAGTAGAGGTAAATTTATTCCTCTTAAAAGTTTAAATATTTAAAGTTCAGAAGTGCTATGTCAGCCTTTTTCTATGAAATCCTTAGCAACTCAGGACGCTTCTAGCTCATTAGTCCTCCTCCCTAGTAGGCAGCCCTAAACCTTTTGGTCTGAGTTGGCTTGAGTCTGGGACCCCATTGGGATGAGCCCTTGGGAGCCTAACTTCATCCAGTAGCAAGAGGACCAGTCTCCTTTAGAAAATAGCACATTTTCTGGGAACCTTTTCTTTTTTATTATTTCTTTTCTTTTCTTTCTTTTTTTGTCAATAGAGAGGATAAGATCAACCTCTCTATATTTTTAACTTTGTTTCTCTTACCCATGTCGTTTGCTTATCAAAAAGCAGAGTTTATATTAATTGTCAATATGGTGAAAGCCCTAAGTTTCATTTTGGGTTCTTTCTTTCTCCCCCTGTAGCTAAAGTGAATCATCTGTGGTTCAAATTAGTGAGGTTTTCAGCTCAGGAAATATTTATTCAAGACTTTCTAAGGGTCAAGGACTCTGCTAGAGGATATGAAGAATAAAAGATGAAAAAGATAGAGTCTATGTATTCTCATAGTTAAAATTAGGCAAGCACACAGATCATTACGATACAAAAAGAAATATGAATATAAAGATACACAATGTTATGCAAAACCGAAGGCGAGATTACTTGACTTGGAGAAGGTTTAATTGTGTCAATGTCGTTGGATCCGGGCTTTGGAGGACTAGAGACAACCACTGGTTGCTTATGTAATAGCCATCCCATCCCTCATTCCTCCCCCTGGACAGTACAGTCCACCTCCCATGTTGGAGCCTGAAAATGCTAGATGCTAACATTTCCCACCTTCTTAGAAACCAGAGAATGGGCATGCTGGAAAGAGCATGCTGGAAAGGGTTTTCCTTTCCCTTGAAAAAAGATGCATGAGAGAACTCCCCTCCCTATTCCTTTTGACATAGATATGTGAGGATATGATGCCTGGAGCAGTGGCAGCTATCTGTGACTATAAGGAAACAAGCCTGAAGACAATGGCCAACATGAAGATAGCGAAGTAGAATGATACAAAAGTACATGGCTCTTTCTATCTCAGAACGTGTTGCTATGTAAGATAATAAATGTCTGTATTGTTTAAGGCACAGTTAGTTGGATATTCTATACCCAACTTAGGAGCTATAAGCCTCCTAACTGACAGAATAGGCTTTTTCCTGGCAGGTTGGGGTTACAGTGGGGAGGGGTAGGAGGAGGTGAAGTGGTGTTGGAGAGAGAATATGCCAATCAACAGAAACAGCGTGAACATAAGTGTGGAATGAAAAACTCAGACTATATAGGGAACTAGCAAATGGTTTGGCTTGGGTGGAGTGAAGAGAAGAGAAGATGGCAAATAGTGGGAGGTACCTGGTAAGATTGTTTGGGACCAGATCATGGACGACTTTGTAGCTGAACTTAAGAGTTTAGAATTTATTCAGTAGGAAATGGTGACAGTTGAAGATTCTTGAGTAGGGGGAACTATAATCAAAACTATGATTAGTTTTTGAAGAATATATATATGTGTGTATATATATATATTTATATAATATATATTTATATATATTTATACATATATTATACACATACACATATATATATTTCCTTGTATGTATTTGAAAGTATATAAATATATACTTTCTTGTGGTTACACTTCTCTTCTTTTGAATTTTCTCCATCCTGTCATCAAGAATATATAATTTACAAAGTCAAAACGAGGGGACAGACTGTTATACATTTTATACGACTGCTGGTTAAACTTCATATAACTGCTTAACAAGTTTAATTACATAAGGCAGTTTCTCTCTGATTAACTGACACTCATTAAAGCATCTCTAGATTTAAAAGATTTGATATTATGGATGGTTTGCAGATGAGAAGAACCCTAATCAGAAATGCACATTCTATTTTCATATGCGATTATTTTGTATTTTTACCCAGAGATGAAGCAATTTTCTGTTCTTTTTAAAATAAAAGGTTTTTTTAATTACAAAATAATAAATTCTTTATTGTTAAATATTTGGGAAATTAGAAAAAA
The DNA here is from genome assembly GCF_017311325.1 of Ursus maritimus. Classification (NCBI taxonomy): domain Eukaryota; kingdom Metazoa; phylum Chordata; class Mammalia; order Carnivora; family Ursidae; genus Ursus; species Ursus maritimus. The sequence continues at coordinate 32,972,294 of NW_024425452.1, forward strand.
TTGGGAACAAGAAATAAATCAGTAAATCTTCAGATCACTATTGTCATTTAACTTTTTTTCCCCCTGAAGCTTATTTTTAAAGGCTTGAAGATGATGCATTATATATTTAAATTTAGGTTGAAAATGTGTAATTGACACATGTAAGTGAACCAAATAAATCTGATTTCATGATTTGACAGTAAAATGCTATAACACATCTCTCAATTACCATTTAAATAATGTGTTCTTCAGGATACAAGCATATTATTCATTAGGAGTTTTAGTTTATTTTAGAAAATGAAGGGAGATTATGTCAGAATAAACAGAGCAGTTGTGCTTTCTCCGTAAGAAGAAGCAAACCCTGAATTGTGTTGTGGATTCCCATAAAGACGATAGCAATCCAGTAGAGGTTACTCTTGTTCTGAACAAAGCTTTTTGCAATTTTGCCGGAGGATTTTCTGTTATCGTGAATTCCAAAAATACTGCATACAAGGCACAGAGTGTTTGCTAAATGAGGGCAAAATAATAAACCTGGCCCATTTAACAAATATAATATCAGACAAAACTAGCAGTTGCTTTTATATTTGTCATCAAGAATCTTTCTTTTATCCTATAACTTGCGATATGTTTATTATATGTTGTTTGGGACTATTGTGATGAACTTCCAACTGTATGGAGGGATTTCTAGGAAAAAAATTAGAGTCACATTAAAAGTCTGTTACAGTCACTATACTGAACTGATTAAAGATTAAAAGTTTACAATTTGGAATTTTAAAAAATATTTTTGGTTTAACTTTAATAATTCTAAGAATTAAAAAAAACCATCTTTCCTTTGTAAGAAATATGTGTAGCTGTGTTTTAGGTCAGTGCTTCCCAAATGCAGTGTGCACATAAACCATCTAGAGTGCTTATTAAAACGCAATTTCTGGGGGCACCTGGGGGGCACAGCGGTTAAGCGTCTGCCTTCGGCTCAGGGCGTGATCCCAGGGTCCTGGGATCGAGCCCCATGTCAGGCTCCTCCGCTATGAGCCTGCTTCTTCCTCTCCCACTCCCCCTGCTTGTGTTTCCTCTCTCACTGGCTGTCTCTATCTCTGTCGAATAAATAAATAAAATCTTAAAAATAAAATAAAATAAAACGCAATTTCTGATTCAGAAGCTCTGGGATAGAGCCTGAGAGTCTGCATTTCTAACAGCCTCAATGAAGACGCTGTACTGGTCCACTGATTACATTCTGAATAGGTTTTAGAGAGGCAGAAAAAAGAATTCTGTTACCAAACCAGAAAATGTATTCTGAAAACTGTCTGATAGATCAATGTAATCACATGTAAACTGGTCATGAAATGCTGTGACCAAGGAAGGCAATCACTCAATAATAAACTATTTACAGCTACAAAAATGTAGGAGACTTTAACTCATTACATTTTCTAAAATATTTTTCTCATATGCACTTAATAACTCCATAGCCCTGCCTTTCTTACGTAACAAGTTTAAACTAGATAGAGTCTAGGCTGCAGACATCAAACATCAAATACGAGTTCATATTTTGGATCTGTGTTTGGGAGGAAACTTGGAATGAGTCTTTTCCAAGTCTTTGAACATATTTAAATTCAGACATTTTCATTAATTACTCTTAACAAGTAATGAAGGCTGTGTTCGGGGTTTCACACAAGCTCATGTCTTTTAAATGCTGGTTTGTGTTTGATACCATTTTATAGACATTCAGGCTAGTCACTGGCCTTTCACAAACACTCCTGAAGCAGGAAAGGGTGAAATTTAAGCAGAACTACTTCTGTAATAACAGATGAGATGTTCATTATATAGAGTTTGTGGAGGTTTTTGTTGTTGTTTGTTTTTAACGGTAAACTCTGGGCATTTAACAGAAAAGCTCTATTTCTGCAAAGCAGATTTTTTTCCCACCCCCTGAGTAAAAATCATTGTATACAAGTAAAGGTTAAGGGAAGTAAACATTTATCTCACTAGATACAAACAGAGCGTTTTAACAAGTTAGGAGCAGATTCCTCTGGCCCATTGTGTTGGCTCCAGATAGATGGTGCAGGGTCCCCGGGCGTGGGTGCAGGGCTCACCCTGAAGGACTCCTTCCCCTACCTTGGGAACAGGCCCTTCAGGCAGCTGCTGAGGACGGAGAGCCAGATGCGAAATAGTGGTGGGGTTTTTTGTTGTTTTGTTTTGCTTTGTTTTTAAGAACTGGCAATTTTCTTTGCCTTACCTGTGCATGTCAGCAAACTAGTCATTAAATATATTTCTGTCAAAGTTAATTTGTCATATTTGATGTTCTTTAAAGATTAAGTCTGAGGTCAGGGATGAGCACTACAAATCTTAACAGGAAGGGATTCTTTGTTATAAGCTACAAAAATGCCAGACTCTGGTAAGTTGGTTCTGAGCCTAAAGAGATTTTCGTTTCACTTGAAATTCTCAAATTTTCACTGTTCCCTCATTAGCATGTGGATCTCAGTTTCTAGGGCAGGACAAATTCCCTAATAACAAAATAAATATAATTAGAAATAAACTATCAGGGGTGCCTGGATGGCTCAGTTGGTTGTGCGTGGGACCTTTGATTTCCCCTGGGTCATGATCTCCCAGTTGTGGGATCCAGCCGCCTGCGGGACTCTGCAATCCCCTGGGAGTCTGCTCAAGAGTCTCTCTTTCTCTCTCCCTCTGCCCCTCCCCCCATGTGCTCTCGCTCTCTCAAAATCAATCAATCTTAAAAAAAAAAGAAACTTCCAAAAAAGAAAGGAGAGGCAGGTAAGCCATACAAATCACAGATATCGTGATCTAAGATACTTGCTATCAGATACACAATCGACGACTCATTAGTAACAGCACATTTAATACTACTTTAGTACACAGTAATCTTAACTCCGGCTCTGTCTCCTTTTTTCCTCCCCTTTGCCCTATATCAAACTGATTTAACCTAAGTTGAACATTTAATGAGTGTCCACTCTGTGCCAGGCATATCCCAAAAGCACCTCACTGAAACATTTGTCTTGGCCTCAGCCCTAGAATAAAGCCCTCCTCTCACCTCCCCCTTTCTATTCTATGGCTTTGTGTCATGGAAGTCCAGGGCAAGCTTTTGGTGACCAGTGTCAGAGTGACATGAAAGGATGGGCTCAGCCGGAGCCCTTCCTCAGCTACATCCATTAGCTTGTTGGCCCTGGCTACACCTCCTAACAGGTATTCTTGGCATGCTGGAGGGTAAGGGGACAGTGCTCAATCCACCTCTGCAGCTGGCTAAATGAAGAACTGCTGGGGTAATGTGTTTTATTTGTTGAAAATAGCTTCCTTTATAAAACTGCCTCAGGATAGAAATGCAAAGCTTAAAACATTAATTAAAGTGTGTAAAACAGCAGTACAACAGATAGAGTAAGCCAGAGTAAAAGAAAAGCAATTAGGGATGTTGAAATTGTGAGTATGTTTTGTCATAAGTTTTCACTTCTTTTATTAAGAAGATATGAGGTTTTGCCCTGACTTTAATATCAATTAATCTTCCAGTATTTATAGTTGATCAATAGATCAAGATTGCATTGAGTATGATACTGACTTGTTCTCTGTCCAATGATTTTCTGAGCTTTTAATGCCACTTGATAACAGCCCATATTCTTGGCTCCTGCCCAAGCATCTCTGAAGCATTTACAGGTGGAATCCAATAGATAGTGTGTAAAACCAAAGTGAAGGCTTGGGGCTATTATTAGCTTCATGTTGAGAGTAGTGGGCAAGAGTGGCAGGAGTGGCAAGAGAACCTTCACTGATCTGATACTAGAACTGCAACGGGCTTCAGACACTGGACTCCTTCCAGGAAAGAGGCTGGACTTTCTGTTTACTTCTTTTCTAACACATTGGATTTAGCCACATTTTGGTGTGGCATGATATTTGTTAAGGAAATTCCAAATAACAGAGGGGAGTCTCCTTGATGGGATATTCTGTGCATACACTGTGTTTGTATGTGTGTGCAAGGGCCCCTGTGCCTGTGTGTGTGAACATATGTGTGCGTGTTTCCATCTCTAACTCCAGTGCCAAACCACCAAGCAGCACTGGGATGGTGAGATTTCTTGCCTAGATAGTTCCCTCTTGTGCTTCCAGACTTTATCAACACTTCTCTTTATATTGGATGACTTTTTTTTTTAATTTATAATCTTGGATAACTTTTTAGGAACCACTTCAAAAGAACTGGAAAATTACAGGACTAATGCTAACAAATTCATTTTAAGTGGTATTTTCTCATGAAAGCAAACAAGGGCAAATCTTTTCATTTTCCTTGGCTGTCAGTTATAGGTTGAGGCAAATGGAGAAACACAAATTAGCCTAATGGAAAAACAATGTCTGTATCTTTAAGAAGAGCTTTTCAGTTAGAATATGCCAAGTACAAATTTTATTCATTTGCCAAACACACACACACACACACACACACACACACACACACACACACACACTAAAGTAGCAGCAGGAGACTGAATACATTTGTGACTTCCTCTCTATCCTTGATACATCATTGCTGTTAGCTTATGATAGAAGGGGAAAACGTCTGGCAGCCTGGAAAATAGTTCTTTCTGAAGCCTAGTTTTATGTAGAGTGAAACCTTATATGGTGTATTTTTTTTGTTCTAGTGTTTTTGCAAAATAATAAAATAAATACAAATTGAATACATCGTTGTTGTTTTTTTTTCTAAGAAGAACAATCGCTGTGCATTTTTGTGTTACTACTTAGCATCAGGGAAAATTGTACTTCCTGGGGATAAAGTGTTAATAACAATGGTAAATGTCTACTTTTAGTAAAAGGAGTTTATTTACATTACACAAAAATCCTCATTTAGATGAAGCTTTTACAAAAGGTGGTTGTTTCTGAATAATTGAGGTTTCTTCCCTGGTGTTTAAGTAGCTCTTCATCTTGTAATCTCCTAAGACTTTTAAAAGTGAGTTGAACTCACTGTGACACTTGCTTATAATATATATCATTAAGAAAAATAGACATATTCTAGAAAAAACCTGAGCTAGCCTGTTCTAGGATGCTCAAACATTTAAATGTAAAATATTTTGGAGAAAAATATTTTTTTTTTCCTAGCTGAAAGCCATAGCAAATTAATCACTTATAACTTAAAAATTCTCTTTTCTATGTTCAATAAGCACAAATATACATTCTTTTAAGAAATCAATATTAAAAAATGACAACTGTATCATTCTTCTCTATATTTAGAGAATATGTGTTTCCCTTGCTTTAAAAATTAATCGTATGTATTTCTCTGTAAAGTAACTGTTACAGAAAGTTGCCACAATTAAAATATTTAGTCCGATGAAAGATGGGTGAAAGGTGTACAGGTCATCAGATCAGTGAGTGACTTATCTATTCTACTTATTCCACAGTGATCATTCATAACAATTATGCATCTAATATGTCATTTTCCTGAACCATCATAACATATTCCCATGTGGAATAGGTAAAAAAAAAAAATCTATTATAATTCCAAAGATGAAAGAAACTTCCAAATAATGCATGGTTACATTTTGTCCTTGAAATGGCAAATGAATATATACCCAAGTATTCCGTTTGAGGCTTTCATGAATTGCATGGGAAGCATTTGATCATCTCCAAAGAAAATGAGTTTTTCTTTACTAAACCCAGACAATTAACAGAGCAGGAGACATAATATTTGCACATCTTCCAACTACTAGCTCCGATGAACAGATTCGCCTACCATAATGGATGACAAAAGGGCATGCATTTCAGTGTGAAATTTGGAATGGGATATGATCTCAGAAATTGCATGTTGACTTCAACTACTCCAGCATTCCATTTATATTTTGAGATAACACATCATGCAATATTGCAAAGTCTTGGGTTGTATGAATAGGGAACCCGAATTTGGAGAGGCAGTCACAGAGTAGTGCAAGTAGAAAGTTGGGCTGTGGAATCAAACAGGATGGTTCAAATCTTGGTCTTTCTAACTACCCATTTGGATGAACTTAGGTAAGGTACATAACTTCTGCAATTTTCCCATTTATAAAATAGAGTGTCATGACAGTCAAGTGAAATATTTCACTTAGAGCCCTTGACTACAGAAACTGGTCAATAAATACATGTTGTTATATGAATTTCTTCCTCTGCTGACCTGATACACTCAGTGATGGTTTACATCATATACTTACATTTCACCTATTTGGAAAAGTGTGCCATTTTCCTCAGTTGTAATAATCTAAAATTTTAAAAAGGCATTAATACCTTTATATAATACATTCATTGTATCATATGAAAATAGTGCAGTCGTGCTCAGCTTAACTTAATCCTATCTTGTGTGATAAGGAGGTAGAACTATCTCATGATCCTCATTTTCTAGTTGGGAAAACAAAGCAAAGAAAAATAAAGTGAATTGACCAGAATTATAGACTCCATAGCATAATAGGAAGTTAAGTATTTATAGTAAAATTCCGAAGATTTAGAACTTTCATTTGAACACGAAAAGGCAAATTTATATCATAAAGCAGTTGTATGCAATTGATTCTATAAAAATGACATTTAATACAATGATTTGGAAAGCATGGTTTTCTTTTGTAGTTAATTTTTATGCTAATAATAGTAGAAAAGTTTTTCAAACCCTTACTTGCATTTGAATTTACGTCTAGAATACTGGCAGAAAAAAAAAAACTTACTTTTTTCGAGTGATGAAAAAGTCTTTCAAAATATTGCTGAGGAAAAAAATCTTTTTTCATGCCACTTAGTGCCAAGTTAATGCTTAGCTTCTGATACACATTTGCTGTTTCTTGAAGCTTTGACACTGCTATAGTTGCCATGCACTTTCTTATATAGACATTACACCCTTTATATTTCATATAAAATTTTATTCTCTGACCATATGTAAATTGCCACTTTGCTATTCACAATTCTGTTATATACAATTTCTCACTTTTGATTTCATAAAGATACACATTTATGTGCCATTTCACTGAAATATGCCCTGCAAGACAAAGTATTCTTGCCACTAATAAGTATCTGACAGAATGAAATAATCCAATATGGTGACGTAATTCCCTAGTTTATTATTATTCAAAGACTGTTTACCCGATTAGCCATCCTACATGTGCAGACCTATGAGAAGAGTTTCTCTAGTTACAGTCCATCTTCATTTGCAATAGAGAGATGAATGTCTGCTGGTCTTACAAAATCATTTTTGAAGAGTTTAGTGATTTTATCATAAGGGAATCATGGATTAGTCCATTTATGCCATAGTTCTCGGCTTCCTATATTTACGTCTGCCATTTCAGACTTCCAAGGGATAGAAAGATCTCACAAAAAAAACACAAAACTTTTACATTGTTTAAACGGTATAGAATCCAGGAAACAAGCAATATACTGTTCTTGGTTCACCAAGCAGGTACCCTCTCTTGGTCCCCAGTGATCTGCAACTCGTTAAACCCGGATACGTTTGGACATCAGACCCCCTCTCTAACAAGGAAAGAGGTCACCACAAGGAGAAAGGCAGAACTGCCAGTTGGATTCACCTCCCACCAGAAGCCTACTTTAATGAGCATGCTCTTGCTTCTCAGGGCAATCCATGCTCTCACTTTGCTCTCAGCAAGAACACCTGGGATTCTTCAGCCTTGCCATGTGTGGAGAACAGCCCAAAAATAGGCCTGCTAAGACTTCCAAGATGGATTGCTAGTCTTGGTGAGTCACCTCTGAAACCTAAAGCTCTGTGCTTTGTGATTTTTGTTTGCATCATTAGAATGAGGAGTTTCAGCAAAGCGAACCACAATTACTTGTAGCTAATCTTAGCAGATACAAAAGCAAGCATTTTCTCTTTCAAATCCATATACATACAAAGCACAAATAAAACCCAGGGTTGGATGACCCTTTTACAACTACCCTCCTCAACAAAGTACTCATTAACAGAAGCTTTTCAGTATAAATATGGTATTCCACTAAAAATGAGAAATATATTTTCCAACTTGATGTGATTTTGAACACTTACCTTTATGTACAATGCTAATAAAGAATAATTAGATTGGAATATTAAACATACAGATGTCACCGTGACTCTTCATACTAGGGAAATAGGTCAGGCTCTGAAAGGACCCATAGGCCAGGCTGACATTCTCATAAGCTAGAGCATAAACTGAATTGGGCTTTACAGAATACACAGAACAAGAGTTATCATGCTAAGGCTCTGCTTTATCAGAGTGAACTCCAGAACCCACAGCCCATGTCCTTCCTTGTGTCTTTTTATTAAAGAGATATATTAATGTTAGGAGGGCTGTCTTTTGGTATACGTATCCATAAGCAAAATGGGAGGTAGTGCGTGGAAACGGAAAAAGGATGAGGTAATACAATGGCCTGATAAATAGGGACTCAATGATCATTAGAATCTAGGTTGCCTCCTATTTAAAAGAGAACCATATACATTGTTACGTAACTTTATGTCTCAAACTGATTCAAAGGTCACACCAGGCTAAAATGTTTGGGTATACATTGTATTTTGGCAAGTAAGAAAAAAGGAGTGAACAGAAAAAAAAGAGGATGGAAAGTATAGAGTAAGAAAAGAAGGGCAGAGAAAGGAAAAATGGAAATAGTGGTACTGGTACCACAGACTGTCTATTCCAGATCCAAGACAACACACAAAAACCCATGTCTAAATAAATTCAGCCATCACCTCTCTATCACTTACAGCATAGGGAGAAAGGGAGAGAACATTAAAGAAAAAGAAGATAAAAATTAAAAAGCTAATTTCAGTTGGTAGTTCCAATTTGCCCTAAGAATCTGGGTACGTTTTTCAAAGCTTAAAGTGTTTATGTCAGTTTCATGGAATTACAATCTTTATTGTCTCACATTCATGTCAAGATGATAAACGTTGACCTATATTTCCAAAGCCCCATTACCCAATGTTTTCAAATCACTTTAGAATATTAGCCCTCACAAACTTTAAGAGTACCAAGCATTATTGCCACCCTTAGTTTGTATAAAGGAGAAAGCTGAGACTTAAATAATAAAAAAGTGAAATCAGTTGACTAAGATTACACTGTAAATGCTGGGGCTGAGTTAAAATACAGATCACCTGATTGCGCTCACAGACATTATCTTATATTCATCTTACTTTCTACTCAAAGTTATTGATTCCCAGACTGGGTAGTGCTGAATTTCAGAAACTTCTGAAGAGTACGGGCATTCTTTTAAACCAAATGTGACTCAGAATACAAACACATGAACGATGGTTCAGTTCTTGTACACTGCAAGTTTCGTCAGAAATTTAATTACCTTAAAGCTAGACTGCCTAAATAATTACTGGAAGAGGAGGTTCATTTTTTCTTAATAAAAATTAGCTTATGGGCATGTAGGATACACACCCAGAAATCAGGTTTCCAACCTCTTTTGGAAGAGAACATTTTTGTCAAGTTTGAAAGGGAACAAGGAGCAGGGGTTGGATTGGTTTCCAGTTGTCTGAGAAGACTGGCAGGAGCCCGGAGTTGAACCACTGGGATGCTGGAGCTGGTCCACACTGGCTTGTGAGAACAACTGTTAACTTTTTAGGAATTTCATGAGCCAGTTTTTAATTACAGCCTATTAATAAAAATTAAATTATATAAACTTAAAAATAAAAAATTACATTAAAAACAGGTGATCATATTTAATATTTATCACTTTCTAATTAGTTTACCACATTTTATTATCTATGTCTATTGTATCTGTGTGGTGGGAAGGCTACAAATGGCATGCTTCTACACATCTCTTTCTAACGTCACTTTCAGTAACTTCCTGTTGCTAACCTGAAGTAGATGATGGTGACAGTACTGCCACAAGGGAAATTTTCAAGCAGCAGGTCTAATCGTTTATTGTTTTGTTGATTGTCTAGGGTTCAGAAAACTAGGGCTCTCCCATCATCTGCCCTTATGAATAAAGTTTTATTGGGACACAGCCATGCCCATTCACTTATGTATTATTGATGCCTATTTTCACACTACAGTGGCAGATTTGAATAGTTTTGAAAGAGACAGTATGGTCCACAGAGCCTAAAATACTTATCATCTGGCCCATTATAGAAAAAGTTGGCCTATCCTTCATCTAGATTTCAGAAAGAGATGAGGCAAATGTTAATGCAAACTAAATTTAAAAACTTTTTTTTCTTTTTAATGGGAGAAGGAGCCAATGAAATGGCTAGTCTTTATTGGAAAGAAGAAACATTTTACAGCACATTTTGAGTAAGTTAGTGCAAAGGTTCAGTGGGCCAACTAGTGGGGCACCAGCTTGTAATGGGTTCCACAGCTGGGGCCTTGCTGGGTCTAGCCCTTGTGCAGCCAGAACCAGATGACGGCACTATTGTTCTCTTCACAGATGCAACCCACTATTCGCTTGCTGGTGATAGAAGGGACCCTAATTTATTAGGGCCATCCTTGGTGCCTGAAGCCACCTTTGGGGCTAGCATACTATATGGGTCTAGTCCCTTCTGTGCAGCCATCATGACCTCCCTTCCAGCCCCATCGCCTGCTCGTTATCAGTAGGAACACCACCTCCAGATGCCATGGAGCACACCTTGGCGACTCCACTGTGCATGCTGTTCTAAGATTCGTTGCACAGCAATCTGAATATGCTTAACACTACTGAACTATACACTTAAAGATGGTTAAGATGATAAATTTTATGTGTTTTACCACAATTAAAAAATAGAGTTAGTGGGTTGAGATGCAATCCCATTAGTCAAATCCTGGTTAAATTGCAACCATAGTTTGGCTATGGATATAATTCAGCAAAAATCAGCTAAAAGTATTTGGTAAAAATCAACTGCTCATATGGAATTCATAATAAAGAGTACTGTATATTTTATCATCATTTTTAAATTGTCTTACATATTTTTTTTGAGAGAGAAAGAGAGAATGTGCATGCAAGCTGGGGGGGGGCGGGGCAGAAGTAGAGGGAGAATCCTAAGCAGGCTCCACACCCAGGGTGTACCCCGACACTGCTGGATCCCATGACCCTGAGATCATGACCTGAGCCAAAATCAAGAGTTGGATGCCTAACTGACTGAGCCACCCAGGTGCCTCAACACATTCTTTATGCGAGTAACATGTAGAATACAATTACATATAAATATATACACATATTTTCTACCCAAAGAACATTTACCAGCATACCACTGTTAGGACTGAGCTCTCAACCAGGAATTGAGGTCCACTCTGGTGGAAGGACACTGGTCTGGCTTCAGGTGCCTGAATTCTATTTATGACTCCTCCTGTAACTAGATAAACAATGCTGGGCACCTTGCTTAGGCTCTAGAGTCTCAGTTTCCTCCTCTGTTAAATGAGAAGTGGATTTGTCAATCTGGTTTTCTGCTGTAAAAGTCTATGACCATATCAGATTGTAAGATCCATGAAATTGGAGTCTGTTTTTTTATCTTTGCATTTCCAAAAACACTTAGCATACTTCTTTGCACACTCAACTAATGTCTACAAAATTAAGTTGTACAGAATTTTTCTCAAAGTGTTGGTGAATTCCTAAAGATAATAGCTAATATTTCTTATATTACCATGCACCAGTTACTTTATTCTACTTAATCCTTTTAACACTCGGCAGTAGGTAGTTATTAGCACCACTTGTAAAAACAAAATAAACCTGATTCCTAAGATCACACAGCTAGCAAATGGCAAACAGATTAGAACTCGAGTCTGTCTCATTTCACAAAAATCCTCTTAAACACTATGCAACACGGCTTCTTATCAAGAATTAAGGTCTTTCTCCTAAATGTGAGACCTGAAACCATAAAACTCCTAGAAGAAAACATAGGCAGTAATTTGACATCAGCTGTAGAAACATTTTTCTAGATATGTCTCCTCAGACAAGGGAAACAAAAGCAAAAATAAGCTATTGGGACTACACCAAAATAAAAAGCTTTTGCATAGTGAAGGAAACCATCAACAAAACAACAAGGCAACCTACTGAATGGGAGAAGATATTTGCAAATGATATATTTTATAAGGGGTTAATATCTAAAATATATAAAGAATTTATACAACTCAACAGCAAAAACAAAACAAAACATTATCTGATTAAAAATGGGCAGAGGACTTGGACAGACATTTTTCCAAAGAGGACACACAAATAGCCAACAGACACATGAAAAGATGCTCAACATCACTAATCATCAAGGAAATGCAAATCAAAACCACAATGAGATATCACCTCATCCCCATCAGAATGCCTAAAAGCAAAAAGACAGGAAATAACAAGTGTTGGCAAGGATGTGGAAAGAAAGGAACACTTAGGCACTATTGGTGGGAATGCAAATTGGTACAACCATTATGGAAAACTGTATGGAGGTTCCTCAAAAAATTAAAAATAGAATTAAAACATGATACATAATTCCAATGCTGGGTATTTACCCAAAGAAAATGAAAACACTAATTTGAAAAGATATATGTTTATTGCAGCATTATTTACAATAGCAAAGATATGGAAACAACCCAAGTGTCCACTGATAGATGAATGGATAAAGTGTGATGTGTGTGTGTATAAAAAAATATATGTTTATATATATATATTTATATTATATATATTTATATAATATAAATATATTACACAGCCATAAAAAAGAAGGAGATATTGCCTTTTGGAACAACATGGATGGACCTGGAAAGTATAATACTAAGTGAAATAAGTCAGACAGAGAAAGGCAAATACCCATGAGATTTTACTCATCCATGGAACCTAAGAAACTAAACAAACTAAACAAACACAACATACACAGAAAAAGCAGACTCTTAAATACAGAGAACAAACTGGTGGTTACCGGAGGGGAGGTGGATGGAAGGATGTGTGACATAGATAAAAGATATTAATAGTACTACACTTAGTGTGAGGAGCACTGAGTAATGTATAGAATTGTTGAATATACTGTACAACCAAAATTAATATAACACTGTATGTTAACTATATTTCAATAATAAAAGAAAAAGAAAGCTCTGGGGAAAAAAAAGAATTAAGGTCTTCCCCACAGTTCTAATCATGAGGAAGCCCTCTGTAATGCTATAAAGTAAAATGACATGCTATTCATTGCAACCCTAGAAATGCTATCATCTGTGTAACTTTAGTGCTTTGGTCAGGATCACATGTAGTTTCTTTAAAATGCAGATTTCTGGGCCCCACTCCAGACCTATTCAATCAGAATCTCTGGGGTGAGGTCAGGAAGCCATGTTTTTATCTGTACCATTATGATTTGGGGGATCTGGACCACATTTGGGAAAGCACTGTTCCAGAGCAGAGAATTTAAATAGATTATATGGTAATTTTGTTCTTAATTTTTTGAGGAACCTCCATATAGTTTTCCATAATGGTTACGCCAATTTACATTCCCACCAACAGTGTACAAGGGTTCCTTTTTCTCTGCATCTTTGCCAACATTTTATATTGTGACCCAGCACTCATATACATGTGTTCTCAAAAATGTGAATATTCTGATTTTTTAAAATTTTTTAAGATTTTATTTATTTATTTATTTGAGACAGAGTAGAGTGAGCAAGTGAGAGAGAGAGAGAGAGAGAGAGAGAGAGCATGAGCAGGGGTGAGGGGCAGAGGGAGAAGCAGACTCTCTGCTAAGCAGGGAGTCCGATGTGGGGCTCGATCGCAGGACCCTGAGATCATGACCTGAGCTGAAGGCAGATGCTCAACCAACTGCACCACCCAGGTGCCCCTGATTTTCTTATTTTATACTTTTATTCAATACATGTTCAAAAGCCATTCTGTGCCAGACTAGCAAAATGCCATCACAGGGTTCATAGTTTGTAATTTTATAAAGAATAACCAAAAGCCACTGTATTTCACAAATCATGTATGAACAGTTTGAGTAGGATTGAAAAACTGGAGTTAACCTACATTCCCAGTAGGCAAAATACTGCTTGAAATTTTTTTTAAAAAATATTTTATTTATTTATGTGACAGAGAGACAGCCAGCGAGAGAGGGAGCACAGCAGGGGAGTGGGAGAGGAAGAAGCAGGCTCCCAGCGGAGGAGCCCGATGTGGGACTCAATCCCCGAACGCCGGGATCACGCCCTGAGCCGAAGGCAGACGTTTAACGACTGCGTTACCCAGGCGCCCCATGCTTGAAATTTTTTTAAATGGTTCTCCCCCCCCCAAGATTTACTGAGGTATAATTGACAAATAAAATTGTATGTATTTAAAATATACAACATGATGATTTAATATATGTATGTTTTGTGAAATAATTACAACAATCAGATTAATAAATACATCCGTCACTTCACAGTTGCCCTTTTATTGTGGCAACAACAGTTAAGATCTACTCTCTTAGCAGATTTCAGGTATACAATACAGTATTATTAATAATCACAATGCTGTACATTAGTGACCCAGAACTTATTCATCTTGTAACAAAAGACTTGTAACCTTTGACCAGGATGTCCCCATTTCCCTAACCCCAACCCCTGGCAACCACCACTCTACTGTGTTTCTATGAATTTGACTTTAAAAAAAAAATTCACATAGAAGTGATATCATACAGTAGTTGTCTTTCTCTGGCTTATTTCAGTTAGCATAATATAATGTCCTTTAGGTTCATTTATGTTGTTGCAAATGGCAGGATTTCCTTTTTCCTTGTGGCAGAACAATATTTCATTATATATATATTCATTATATCATATTCATACACACACACACACACACACACACACACACACACACACCTCACACCTTCATCCATTCATCCACCAATGGGCATTTAGGTTGTTTCCATATCTTGGCTATTGTCAATAATGCTGCAATAAACATGAGAGTGCAGATACTTCTTTGAGCTACTGATTTTGTTTGCTTTGGGTATATATTCAGAAATGACATTACTAGATTATATTGGAGTTTTATTTTTAATTTTTTGAAGAACCTCCATATAGTTTTCCATAATGGTTACACCAATTTACATTCCCACCAACAGTGTACAAGGGTTTCTTTTTCTCCACATCTTTGCCAACATTTGTTATCTCTTGTCTTTTTAATAAAAGCCATCCTAACAGATATGAGGTGATATTTCATTGTGGCTTTGATTTACATTGCCTTAATGATTAGTGAAGTTGAGCATCTTTAATGTACCTGTTGGACATTTATATTCTTCGCAAAAATGTCTATTCAGATTCATTGCCCGTTTTTAAATCAAACTTTTTGCTATTGAGCTGTAAGAGTTCCTTACATGTTTTTGATATTAACCCTTATCAGATAAATGCTTTGCAAATATATTTTCCCATCCCACAGGTTGCCTTTGCATTTTTGTTTCCTTTGCTGTGCTGAAGCCTTTAGTTTGATGTAGTCCTAGTTGTTTGTTTTTGTTTTTACTTCATGAGCTTTCTTCCTTCACTGCTCTGGCTAGGATTTCCAGTAATACGTTCAGTAGAAGTGGTCAGAGTAGGCAGTATTGTTCTGTTTTTACCATTGAGTGTGATGTCAGTTGTTTGTTATATATGGTCTTCATTTTGTTGAGGTAGTTCCTTCTGTGCCTAATTCATTGAGAGTTTTCATTGTGAAAGGCACTGAATTTTATCAAATGCTTTTCCTCCATTTATTGAGACTTTATTCTTCATTCTGTTAATGTGGTATATCTCATTTCCTCACATTACTGATTGCAAATTTGGTGTCATTGTTGTTTGCAAAGATACCTCATATTATTTCAAACTCCTTAAATTTGTTAAGACTTATTTTGTGACCTAAGATATGATATACCCTGAAGAATTTTCAGTGTGTGCTTGAAAAGAATGTGTATTCAGCTGCCATTAGATGATATGTTCTGTATACGCCTGTTAGGTCTATTTGGTCTAATGTGTAGTGCAAGTCCACTATTTCTATATTGGTTTTCTGTCTGGATGATCTATGAATTATTGAAAGTAGTGTACTGAAGTCTCCTACCGTTGTTATATTATCACCTATTTATCCCTTCAGATTTGTTAGTATTTGTTTAATATATTTACATGTTTCTGATGTGTGTATATATATATACACACACACAATTATTATATCTTCTTGATGAATTGACTCCTTTATTATTATATAATAACTTTTTATGTCTCTGGCTACAGTTTTTGACTTAAAATCTATTTTGTCATATATAAATGTTGCTATCCCTGCTGTCTTTTGGTTTCCATTGCATGGGGTACCTTTTTCCATCCCTTCACTTAAAGTCTGTGTGTGTCCTTAAAGCTGATGTGAGTCTCTTATAGGTAGCATATAGTTGGGCCTTTTTTTTCTCTTTTTCTTTTATCCATTTAGCCACTCTATATTCTTTGATTACAGAATTTAATACATTTACATTTAAACTAATTGTTGATAGGTAAGGACTTACTAATGCTATCTTATTAACTGTTTTCCAGCTGTTTTGTAGTTCTTTTCTTCCTCTCTTACTGACTTCGTGAATTGATGATTTTCCATAATGGTATACTTTGATTCCCTTCTCCATATCTTTTATGTGTCTCCTAGAGATGTTTGCTTTGTGATTACCATGAAATTTACATAAAATATCTTATAGCTATGAGTCTCTGTTAAGCTGATAACTTAACTTTGATAGCAAAAAAAAAAAAAAAACCTCTACACTTTTACTCCTCCCCCACACTTAATATTTTTGACGTCATGATTTATATCTCTTTATATTGTATGCCCACTGAAATTTATTCTAGCTCTAGTTTTAATACTTTTGTTTTTTAACTTTCATACTAGAGTTAAGTGGTTTATACAACACATTACAGTTTTAGGGTATTCTGAATTTGACTATATTACTTACCTTTATCAATGTGTCTTATGTTTTAATATATTTTCATGTTACTATTAGCATCCATTTCATTTCAATTCAAAGAACTCCTTTTAGCATCTTCTAAGGCAGGTCTGGTATTAGTGAACTCTCTCAGCTTTAGTTTGCCTGGGAAAGTCTTTATCTCTCCATTTATAAAGGACAGTTTTGCTGAGTATTCTTGGTTGGCATTTTTTTTTCTTTCAGGACTTTGAATATATTAATCCGCTCTCTACTGGCCTAGGAATTTCTGCTGAGAAATCTACTCACAGCCTGATGGGGTTTCTTTTGTATGTAATATTTTTTTCTTGTTGCTTTAAAAATTCTCTCAGTTTTTGTTTGTTTGAATTTTGGACAGTTTTAATATAATGCGTCTTGGAAAAGCTCTCTTCGGATTGAATCTGTTCAGGGCCTATAATTTTCATGAACTTGAATGTCCAAATCTCTTCCCAGATTTGGAAAGTTCTCAGCCATTATTTCTTCAAGTAAGTTTCTGTCCCTTTCTGCCATTCTTCTTCTGGGACTCCTGCAATGCACAAATTATTTTGTTTTTGTTTTGTTTTGGATGATGTTCCATGATTTATATGGGCTTTCTTCACTCTTTTTTCATTCTTTTTAATTTGTTCTCCTACTAGATAACTTCAAATGTGCTGTCCTTAAGTCCATAGATTTTTCTTCTGCTTGATCAAGTCTGCTGTAGATGTTCACCATTTCAGTTTTTGTTTTTTCATTCATTGTATTCTTTAGCTCCAAAATTTCTGCTTAGTTCTTTTTTTATGATTTCTATATCTCTGTTGAACTTCTCACTTTAATAGCATATTGTTTTTCTGATTTTATTGAATTGTCTGTTTTCTTTTAGTTTGCTGAGCTTCCTTAAAACAATTATTTTGAATTCTTTATGGGGCAAAATGCAAATCTTCATTTCTTTGGGTTCAGTTGCTGGAAAACTATTTTGTTTCTTTGATGGTGTCATGCTTTCTTAACTTTTCATATTCCTTGAATTCTTGAATTGCTGCCTTCACATTTGAAGAAGCAGTCATATCCTCCATTGTTGCCAACGGGCTTCAGAAGAAACAATTTCTGTCACTCTTGCCAGAGATTCTAAGCTTTCTTAGACATTTTCTATGGATATGCCTGCTCTACATTTCTTTTTCCTTTTTAAATTCTTAAGACTGTATTCCTTCTCTTGATCCTGCAAAGTCAGGTTGGTTGTTGAAAAACTCATTGCTTTCACTAAGGTGGTGCTGAATTGTCAAGTTGTTATACTTTCTCCCAATCCTATAGTATCAGGCTGGTTTTGTGCATGTGCTCACCTGCAAGGCTTGCCATCTGCAGAAGCTCACAGTTGCCACTTCTGAAGCATGTATAGGCAGTTGGCCAAGGAATAGGGTGTGTGGGGTGAGATTCACAGAATGTCAGAAGTGAAGCTGTTCCTCTTACCCTCTTCAGTACATCCAATCTTGGGTTTTTTTTTTTTTTTTTTTCCCTTCAGCGGTGTGCTGGAACTTCTCTGTTGGACTTCTGGACCTCCACAATGGCAATCTATGGTAACCTTGTCTTTGGGTGATTGTCAAAATCAGTGTTCTTTAATGGAAGATGGGAAAACTCAATTGTGCCCTAGTGTATGTAACTCCTGTGATGTTTTCTACTTGAATCTATTCCATTTTATCTTATTTTTTAAAGATACTGGGCAAGATTCATAAACTGATTTCATGTCTCATTAACTGGTCACAAACTACAGTTTATAATATATTGATGTAGAAGGTTTGCATTTATACTGCATGCTTTCTTTTTTCCTAATTTAAGAGCTTTCATATCAGACAAAAAGTCAGCTGTTGTATTTGCATACCTGGTTAACTTGATGATTTCAGGCAAGGCTGGATTCCTTCCTTCTCTTCCTTTGCCCTAAAGTAAAGGAATAAAGCTTTTCTAGTGTTTTTGAAAGTGCCATATGAAAGTGCCAGTGGTTTCCATCTGTCTCACCACACCATCAGTTATTAACCATGGCAACCAAAGCTCTGCATCCCATTGGCGAGCCCTTTCCTCTTTAGCTCTTGCTGCAGAACCCTGGTTTGTCTGTGTATGTCCCACCTGGCACAGCACAGGGTTC
The DNA here is from genome assembly GCF_017311325.1 of Ursus maritimus. Taxonomy (NCBI): domain Eukaryota; kingdom Metazoa; phylum Chordata; class Mammalia; order Carnivora; family Ursidae; genus Ursus; species Ursus maritimus. The sequence goes on from NW_024425452.1 coordinate 32,991,154, forward strand.
ATTCACTGTTGGCCTAGGGTGTGCGCCACCATTCCAGGGTTTGCTACCATTCCTGTTGTAGGTATGAATAACTTTCCAAGTGCAACCTTGTGACTTTTTTTGTTCCTGAGAATTATCTGTCAAGGGGAATTATCAAATAATTTTTTGTAGAAGTTAGCTAAGAAGACAGGTCTATTTTTCTGATGCTGCTGAAAAAATCTCAGACACCTTCACTTTACCAAGTCCTTTACCTTTCATTCAGGAATTAAGATATGGAAGCTTTTTTTTCAGGGCTATTTTTATGGGATGAGTTTGTAAGCCAAAAATAGGAGCTATAGTTTGGTTATGGGGAGCTGCATTCTGGGATGATCAGGCACAAACTCTTAATCTATTTTATGTTAGCAGGAGAAATCTATCTTTATTTCTTCTCTTCCTCTCTTATCTCCTTTTATTCTTTTTAAAATTCATTTCAGTCACCCATTTAACACATATACATTGAAAGCTTACCATGTTCCAGGCACTGGGGTGCAAAGGCAATAGGAAAGTGTCCTGATTTATACCTAGGTGGGGGCTGCAATCTGATGGGGAGAGAAAATTACAATATTATAATAAAAGAGATCTCTAAATCAGAGTGAAGGAGTCAGGTAAGGCTTTTCTGAGGAGGTAATATTTGAGCTAAGTCTCAAAGGGTGAATAAAAGTATAAAGAAGTCAAAGAAAGGGAAGTAAGGAATTTGTCTTAGTTTGGGTTTCCCTGAAAACAGTGCCTGTGCTAAGGACTCAGGTACAGGTAGTTAATTTGCAGCATGATCCAGGAAGCTAGTGAAAGAATGTGAAGCAGAGGAAGAAGAGAAAGTCATAAAGGTTGTTTTTGGGCTCATTACAACTGTGGACAACTGGAGCTTTATTCCATTGAGGACCTTTGGAGAAACATGTAAAATGTGCCACAGAATTGTCTTCCAAGGACAAAGGGTAGGGCATCTCTCCATCAACTCCTATCCTCATTGGAATATGATGTATGCACATGTTACAGTGGAAGGAACATGCAGAATTGTTTGTTTTGCTTTCTGAAACACCCACGTTCTTTGCAGTCAGTGACAAATGGGGTAGAGTTGAGGCATTCTAAATATCTTGTACAATTTTCCAAATGTTCTTCATTTCATAGGAATGTTGAGCTCTGCCTGAATTTTCCTTAATCTACCTTCAACGTGCCTTACAATTTGGATAGATTCTTTACACAGTCTCATGAATGTAATACAACCAATTTCAGCTTTTAATGTTGTGGATGTTCGTTTATTTTTAAGTTCATGTTTTACTGAAAACTTAAAATGATCTTAATGAGGACTGCTCTTTTGATGGAATTTTGAACTCTTGTATGATACTAGTGTAGTAATTTACCCTATTAAATACACTTGGGCATGAGAAGAAATCCTATATCATCTTCAATACGAACATTTGTAGAAATCAACTTTTGCTTAATAAAAACATTTTTAGGACTGCTTATTAGGTACTGTTTTCCTGTTTTTTAATGACTGCAAGAAACTAATCAGAAGAATTATATTAATTTATTCATGATCAGTAAGCAATAGAGACCAAACCCGTAATTACATATGTCACAAAGAACACTATGTTGCTTCCACATCTTGGCTGTTGTGAATAATGTTGCAATGAACACAAGAGTGTATATATCTTTTCAAATCAGTATTTTCATTTTCTTTGCAGAAAATACCCCTAAGTGGAATTGCTGCATTATAAGGTAGTTCTATTTTTAATATTTGAGGAACCTCCCTCCTGTTTTCCATAGTCACTGCACCATTTTGCTTTCCCGCCAAGGGTTCCCTTTTCTCCACATCCTTGACAACATTTGTTATAACACTTTTGATAACAGTCATTGTGACAAGTGTGACATGGCATCTTGTGGTTTTGGTTTGCATTTGCCTGATGATTAGTGATGTTGAGCATCTTTTCATATGCCTGTTTGGCCATCTCTATGTCCTCTTTGGAGAAATGTTAGATCTTCTCATTTTTTAATTGGATTGCTTATTTTTTTGATGTTGAGTTGTGTGGGTTTTTAAAAATATAATTTGGCTATTAACCCATTATCAGTAATATCATTTGCAAAATACCTTCTCTCATTCAGTAAGTTGCCTTTTCATTTTATTAGTGGTTTCTTTCACTGTGCATAAGCTTTTTGGTTTGATGTAGTCCCTTTTGCTTATTTTTGCTCTTGTTGTCCTTGCCAGAGGAGACATATCCAAAAACTATTGCTCAGACCAATGTCTGAGAGCTTACTGCCTATGTTTTTGATAGAAGAATGGATAAAAAAGACGTAGTAATTGTATACAATGGAATACTAATCAGCTATAAAAAGAATTAAGTCTTGCCATTTGGGATAACATGAATAGACCTAGAGGGTATTATGCCAAGTTAAATAAGCCAAACAGAGAAAGACAAATATGGTATGATTTCACTTATATATAGAATCTAAAAAACAAAACAAAACAAGACAGAAACAGACTCATAGATGCAGAGAACAATCTGGTGGTTGCTAGAGAGGGTGAAGGTAGGGAAATGGGTGAAATAGGTGAAGGGAATTAAAAGGTACAAACTTCTGGTTATTAAAAAATTAAGACATGAGGATACAAGTACAGCATAGGGAATACAGTTAATAGCAAGTAACAACCTTGTATGGGGACAAATGGTAGCTAGATTTATTTAGCCAATCACTTCATAATATATATAAATGTTGAATCACTATGTTGTACACCTGAAACTAATATAATACTGTATGTCAACTATACTTTAATAAAAAAGAACATTATGCACTGATCTATGAAAAATGTGAATAATTTAAAAGCAAAATATAAATTTTGGGAGAAAATTCTATCAATAAAATGCTATTTTACATAATCAGAATAAAATTACATAATTAGATGAGAATAGCTTTCTTTATAATAAAGTAATTTGTAGTAGAACCTGGTCTCTTGGACAAGTAAAATGAATTTTAGTGTAAGAGAAATAAAACAAAATCATTGCTGGAAATATTATTCAAATATTAACTTGTTCTTAATTCTTTATATTTTCCAGATTTTATTTTCAAAATGGCTAATTTATACTATTTTCCCAAACATTACAATTTATCATTTTTTATTTTCTCAAAGTTGGCATGCTGAGATTGCTTTTTTAGCAGACTCAACTTGTTCCTGAAAATGAAAAAAAAGTTTAGGAGCAAATAGCTGCTTCAAAGTAGAGTTTTATGGGATTTTAGAGCTTCTTTTAATAGCACTAACATGAAAAAATACTCCAAATAATAAAAATATATATAAATACTTCACTGCTAGCATGTATTTAAAAGTTTCAGTTTTTTCTTTTCTGGGAAGTTTTGAGTAAAACCTACCCCCCCACGACTTTTTGGTGGATATTACGGTCTCAAATAATTAAAATATATTTTCAGGAGCAAACACCTTTGACTTCAGAAAAAAGTCATTTACAAGGCTCACTGACCTTTTACCAACAAAGCATCTTTTAAATGTACATCATAATACTGTAAAAAATGAACATGCAGGTATCGTCGTCTATTTTAAAAGTGGAACCACTAAATTACAGATTATAATTAGAATGAGAGACTAAACGATATTTAGGGCTATTTGCAGAATTTACTTCCTGAAATACATGCCTACCAAATGATTATGGTCATATGTTTAAATCTCTTTGAATCTGAGGATCCAATCATCATCATACCCAATCTTCAGGGCTACTTCCTTCCAACCTTTACAGTCAACCTACTATTAACTGTTGATGTTTCCATGATCACCAACAGCATCTGTTTGTCTTGTCATATAATGTTTTCAACATTATAGGAATATTAGAACTTTAAACTTAGAAGGAACCCCTACAATTATCTATATGTATGGAGGGCTTTTCCATTTCAAACCCAGTTAGGTATCTATAGTGCTGATAAATATTAGCAATCAGCTCTCTTAGGAAAAAAAAATCTCAGACTTAAAGAGTTTGACAATTTCTGCATTGTAAATACTTCGACCATGGCCAATTTCAAGCTTCCAGCAACATGATGACTCCACTGAGTGTGGTGTCCTTTATATAATATTTTCACCACATAGATACAGTACACCTAAATAACCTCAAGAACATAGATAATAGCAAAACACTTACAAAGTGATACGCTTTGAATATATACATCTGTGTTTTAATATAGTTTATTTAATTGTAAATTTGTATCATTTCATCTTTATTATTGGCTGTGTTTAAAAACTGGCTTGCAAAGTTCCTAAAAATTTAGCAAGCAGCTCTCACGAGCTGGTATAAGCCAGCTCTAGTACCCCACTGAACTATCAAGGTGTTATTGTTGCTGATTTACAGATGAGGAAACTGGGATTCAAATGAAGGAAAGAAAAGGAACATGCATTGACCACCTCTTTGAGGTCATGCATAGTACTGGTCACTTAATAAACCATAGCTCATTAAGCCTCAAAACAACTCAAGGAGACAGGATGTCTTATTCCAGTTTTATGGATACAAAATGGATTTCTCTAAATGTCACAATGCTATTAGGTGGCAAACTCAGGATTAGAGTTCTGGTTCTCTGACTCACAATTCTTGCTTTAATTTACACCAGTATCTCTTGTTCTCTTGGTTTTCACATAAACTACAGAAGAACATCAAAGGCTATCAGATCAGACACTGAGAAACAGCATTGAGCTATGTATCTTTTAAAATACTATTTTTTAGGGGTGCCTGGGTGGCTCAGCTGACTGAGCACCCTACTCCTGATTTCAGCTCACATCATGATCTCAGGATTGAGATCGAGCCTGGCGTTGGGCTCCACGCTTGGCAGAGAATCTGCTTGAGATTCTCTCCCTTTCCCTCTCCCTCTGCCCCTCCTCCATCTCTCTCTCTCTCTTTAAAATAAATACATTTTTTTAAAAATTAAAAAATTAAAATACTATTTTGTAGTAATGAATATGGCTACAGATTTCAAAAATAACAATATAGAAACTGGATAATTATGACTGCACTGATTTGATTTCAGAAATAAAGATACTGGTTTTAAATTTTTAGTAACTAAAAAGCTTAGGTAAAAATAAGACTAAGGAAGATAGAAATATATCATAGTACAGTAGTTATGATACTGAACAGTATGATGTAATGATGGGTAGAGTGTAATAGGACAGAAGTTGTAAATAATGACTTTTTGTGAACTCAGTACTGTAAGGACTGACGGCTCAATATAGAAATGAAAGAGAAGACACAGATGTCCACAAAACAATGTCTAAGGTGAATCATTTATTCAGGATCAATATCTTATTAGCCTTCTTTTATTATATGTTGCTTTTAGTCAAACATCAGCAACAAAAAGAAATCAGCATAAAACGAACTAACCTCCATCACCACTGATTGTTTGCAGTCACTTTGAAGATTAATATAATGTGATATTATCATGTAATGTTACTTAAAAAGGCTGAACACAAATGCTGTAAGAAAATAAATACTAAATAACAATAAAATATTCTAATTATAATCAAGGTACCTTGTAAGAATGGTGAAAGTGGATTTAGGAGTGAAAGATCGACACTTTAGGAAGTGTCTTTGTAAGCACACTATTAATTCAAGTTAACTATTTCTTACATATATTTTGGAGCAATATAAGGTGAGAGATTTCTGTGTAAATATTATTGTACTCACAAATATATGTTGTTAGGCTTTATATTTTTAAAAAGTATCAGGTACTGTGCATTTCACTTGGCATAAATAAGATTAAAAATTCCAGAACCACTAGGCTACAAATCTCTCTGGACAATAGGAACTATATTAATTTCAGGAACGAAAAGTACTTTAAATTCTGAATGTTAAAGGTGTTTTGGTAATATAAATTATTGCACTTCTTTTGTAATTTCTTGTCTTTTAAGTAACTAAACTTATAATTTTCTTTTTTCAAAATTATGTCACCAAAAATTACATTTGGAACCAACACTGAATTTAAACAATTTCCTTGTTTTTGGTCCACGCCCTTCATGGCAGCTGCAGGAAGAATGGCTTTTGGGGGTGATCCACAGAGCTGTTTCTAAATGGGGAGCTCCCTGCCTTTCCCCAGGGCACCAGCTGCTCCTTGGCATGCTGCCACTGGCATGAAAATTTCAGAAGGAGTTTGTAAGACAGGGCCTTGTGAGACAAGTTCTCACCTCTCTGCTGCTGACTTGAGGCCTTACAAACTGTAAGCGAGAGTGACAAATGGCCAAGACTCCTATCCCACAGGGGCGGAGCCTGAACTTGGGGCTGACCACGCCTCCATTCTACTCCCAACTTTAAGAAAACAGAACCCAATAAAACTAAAATTGTTAAATTAACTAAAAGATTTACTTGCAAATAAACTCAGAAAGGAAGTCACTCATGCCCCAAAGAATGTGAAAACATGAGAACGTAGAGTTAGGTTTTATCCTGATGTATTTCTAGTATCTTTATACACAGCATTTTTGTTTCACGGCTAATTTATGCAGTCATATCTGATATGTAAACAACTTAGATTCTTTCTCTAGCAGAGCTCTGATTGTTCTATACTGTGGAATTCATTATAAGGCAGATGCACTGTGTGTCTTATCCAAAGACAGTTATTATTGGAAGTACAAGAAAACCTAATGAAAACACGTTAACATTTGGCCTAGTCCTCGATTATAAATCTGATGGATTAGATGTATGTCACAGGGTTTATACTATTGCACCACAGTGTTACCATCATTTCTCTGTCTTTTTGGTCCAAGATTCAGAAATCTACCCCAGCGTAGCCAAGGTCTGAGTTTTTATTTGGTGATTCAGCCAAAAAAAAAAAAAAAAACATTAAAGAAGCTTCCTCCCACAATTCCTCGCCTTCCTCCATTATCTGTCCACTGCATTATTCTTCACACTATTAAAATGTAATAGAGACCAGGGGAAATTTATGTCTCTTCTTTAAAGCATGTCTCATATATTTGTCTGAGTGCATAGGCATTATAATGATAGGCGCTTTCAAAGAACCTAGGGATAAAAAGAAGCACCTAAATCAATGTCCAGAACACCAGGACCATTATTACTTGATAGGAGACACAGAAGCAGGTCATACTTTTGAACATTTTTCTTAGGATTAAAAACAAATGGAAGAAAAACTTTTATGTTTTGGCAAATAGAAAAAGACAGCAGCGAATTGTTTCGGGAAGGAGACTGCTATATGAGAATATGGCGTGGGGGCCAAGAACAGGACCTTGAACCAGACTATGGAGTCAAGACCCTATTGTGTCTCTTCCGAGTGTGTCTGTGTCACTGTCAGTGCATTACTTAATCCTCGGTGCCTCGGTTTCCTCAACTTTACAGTGGGGATAACAGTATCCATCAGCAAGACTTATGAAGATTAAATGAATTGATACAAGGGAAGTACTTTATTAAGTAAGCAATCAATAAATATTAGCTATTATATCATACACCATGTTTAAAATACCTCCCTTTTGCCATCGTATAGACTAAAAGAAGATAGAGCTTGTCCTACCAGCTCATTATGAAGATTCCATAAATACTTGTTAATTTAATGAAGTGGGTACCCACCTGGATGACTGTGACATTACACAGTTGTGATTATTAATGACATATTTGTCTGTCATGTGGTACATGTAACACTAAGAAAGACATGTTAGAAGTAGGGGACTTTTATTAATTGTATTTGTAAATGGTTTCTTAGAGATGAATTTGTTAATATTTAGTTTATTCCACTTAAGTCAAGAAACAGTTATGCATATTGTGAAATATGCTTTCTTCTTGAAAAAAACCCTATGTGGAAATGTTTTACCTTGACAAATACGAAGTATAAATTATTTAGGACTTTTTTTTTAATGTTCCACTGGCCCAGATTTTAAAATAATTCATTTAGATTCCAGCAAAACCAAAAAAAAAAAAAAAGCCACTTATAGGAACTGTTCAATAAGATCTATAATGATAGCAGGATTCTTTCTAATTTTACATAAAAGAAACATCTGTGAAAAAGATTATTACTATCCGGACTAAAATTTCACATTTTCTAGCACAGAGTAGGCATTTGATCATTTAAAAAAAAATAAATGAAGACACATGCAAAGAGACTGACATTTAATTTTTATGTTACTGTCATTTAAACTTCAAGATGCCAATTTTAATTTAATATACAGTGTTAAGAGATGAACATAGACAATACTGACAACTGACAAAATAGCATTTTAGATCCCGTTTTTGAGAACCACATTCGACTTTAAGCTTCATGGAAGCAGAGACCCTCCGAAGGGCCTGAATAATGCCAGGCACACAGCAGGTGCACGGTCAGGATATCTATTACTGTTAAAGCTCTAGAATTCAACTAGAGAGACTAAGGCCTTTGTCTTTACACCAAAAATGAAAGAAGTAAAGAAAAAAAATCAGGAGGGACTAATGGGAATAATAAATTTGAGATACGATTTTGCTGTCTTTTCTCATCCCTTTTTGTGGGAATATGGATTTTTGAGACGGCACTGAATGCATTTATTTAATCTAGATAGATTTGGATTCCTGGCATTTTCTTGCTTATTGAATAATATAGAGTTCAAAACTGTTTGGCCACTCTAAGGGGTGTGTGTTAGCGGAGTAACAAAAATAAATATACAAGGTGAATAGAAATTTCTGTTCAAAGAGTTTTTAAAAGAGTTTTTATGACCATTTTTACCTTAGGTTCGACATGACACACTCATTTTTTTTATTATTATTATTTTTAGATTTTGACTTCTTTTTGCTTCAGGAGAAGTCAGGATATGAACAAGAGCTGTAACAATAAGAGCACACCACTCGTTCACTGAGTGAACACTGTGCGCCAGGCCCGGTGCTGAGCACCTTGCGTGTACTGACAGGGCAGCTGCCACAGAGACCGTGCACCTGGGCACAGACGTTATCTCCACTTTACAGATGAGTAAACAGGTGGGGAGAAATTAAGTGACTTGTCCAAGCTCATCCAGCAGGCGAGTTTCAAAGCCATGTTGTGAACCCACGCAGTCTGTCTTCCACCCTCATTATCTGATGACATCAAAGCCTTTCTGCAGTTTCTGCACTTACGCACTCCTATCATATAAATTATATACAAGCTATACCTATGGTTTAGTCTTAGCTCTCCAGTTCAATTAATGGTTATTCGAAGGTCACTTAAAAATAATTTTCCCTTGAGGAAGCAGAATCACAAATAATAAAGTTTCTAAAAATTTGGGAAAATTTCTTTAAGTTTTTAGTACCTTTATTTTCTAAAAACCCCTCCTATCAGCGTTTTTTTTCTACGTCTTCACTTCTTTAAAAATGAATAGAAACAAAGACAAAAGCTTATCTTGATATGGGTTCAGAGTCAGCCAAATTCAGCTTTTAATTAAAAAAAATTTTTTTAAAGTAGGCTCCACACCCAACGTGGGGCTTGAACTCATGACCCCGCATGTTCTACCCACAGAGCCAGACCCCCCCAAATTTAGCTTTCAAACAGTTAAAGTCAACCACAAGTTCTGCACTTGACCCTGCAAAGCCCTGGCCATCCAGCAGCATTAGATGATCTCGAGCCTTCTCCCAGAGACAGTCGGAGACGACAGCTGCTGAGAGAGACGGAGGAAGGTCACAGGCCCCTGCAGCGTAGAGCTCTCCTGAGAAGGCATCTCCTTGCAAGTCACTTGCCAGAGAGTGATGACAAAGGAACAGATGTCAGCTTTGGTCACATGGTCTCTCCTTTTAGGAGTCCCGGGGCTGGGTGGGTGTGTGTGCCATCTGGGTCGTACGGAGGAGTCTGTGGAAGCACAGATCTTGCAGCTTCTCAGAGCAACCAGTCACCAACTTTGCAAGTATCCTGCTCACCAATCAAAAGTTTACCAGCCTCGGATGCAAGTGCACAATGCTTTATGGCTGAAGAAAATGCAGGCCATTCACACGTCTAGCAAATGCTTATTTCCAGAGATGTATGCAAGTGTACACCTTCCCAAATTTAATTGCTCTCTGGCACAGCAGTGAGGCCCCCTTCCTCCTCCTCAGGGCAACTGATAGCACCGTATATGACTTGCTGTAAACTGACATTGCCACCAAACTCCATGATTATGGTATATAGACTGTTAAAGCCCACAGGCCCGTGCTGGCAGCCACAACGTACACGAAATTGTCATGACGGAGACTTGCTATGTTGAGCTCAGCCCAGAAATTCACTGGGATGCCAGCCAATCTGTTTTTAAACATTTTTTTTGATATGGCTAGAAAGAAGAGTCCAGGAGGCAGACTGAGAAAGACTGGTTAGAGAGGTTAGAGGAGGAATAGGGAGAACATTATTCAAGAACCAGGAAAAAAGCACTTGGAGAGGTGGAATTGACCAAGAGCATCAAATACTGAAGGGAGGTCAAGTAAGAGAATAAAAACCTAGCCTTTAAATTTAGACATCTGGAAGTGATTGAAATGATTTCAGCAAGAGTGATTTCAATAGTGTGGTTGAAGTAGCAGCAAACTGCAAGAGGTTGAGGGATGCAAAAGGGGATGTGGAGACAGGAAGTATAAACACCTCTTATGGGAAGGGTACTTGAGAAGGGAAAAGAGTAAGGAGAGGTCAAAGGTAGGCTCTATTAAATGGGAGAAAGGTGAACATATTTATATGATGCTGAAGGAAGGATGCAGTTGAGGGGACGCTGATGATGCAGGAAAGAGAAGAGGTAATTGAGAGCATAAAGACCCTGAGTAACTGAGAGCTGACAGGATCTAAGGGATAGTTGGGGGTCTTAGGTAGCAGTTTTCTTCCTTTAGGACATGAGAAAAAGATGGCGCAGTTCTCAAGAAGCATATTTTTGTGGGAAAAGAGGGTGAGAAAGAGCCCCCCCCATAAACTGTGAGGAAATACCTGCTGAAGGAGAAGAGGTTGGGGAGAGGAGATGATGCCTGGAGAGAGTGATGGATTTTAGGGACAGCCACTGAAAGGGATGGGAAAGAGGGCTAATCCAAGTGACCGGGGAGGTGAGCTGAGGGAAGAGGCAGCGTATCTTCAGCACGATGTTCTGTGCTCATCTTCAGGGGTCTGGATAGGAGCAGAGAGGCAAATGATAGGTCTGAGAAGGGTCTTCAGTTAGCAGGCATGGCACAAAGTGAAGTGATTCTGATGAGAAATTTCTTGAAATGATGTGGCATAAAGTCTAGGCTGGATCAGAAGGAATTCAGACAGGGAGGCAGTAGGGGCTGGGGTGGGGGAGTGGATGATGACCTGCAAGAAAGGTGAGGGGGTCAGAGCATCAGAAACTTCAGTGAGCTTAAAGATCACATGTATCCACAGCAATGGATGCGATTTCTGGAATGAGGAGGGCTGTAATCAGCGGGATATTTAAGCTGCTTTGGGAGATGGTGGTTCAGGATGTGACGCTAGGAAAAGGCTGACTGAAGAGGAACAAAGATACACGCTGCTAGAGATAAGAAGCTCAGAATTGGGATGTCTCACAAATATATAGACCTGCAACAATTTAGCAAACTAAAATTACTTTTTAAATGAATTTTTCATTTATCCAGAATCATGAGGGTTTCTTTCTTCTCATAACTCAGCTAATATGATGATGGGATTACTTTGGTGAATATCTCTTGATAGTTAATTTTGACCTGTGAGGTGTTCTTTAATCCACAATGCTGCTATGCAAAAATGTTCATGGTTGTTCTCAGCAGGGCAGACTACTGGTAAGACAAATAAATCCAGAAATGCCACTTGATCATGGTGTACGCTTCTTTTAATGTATTGTTGAATGTGGTTTGCTAATATTTGTTGAAGATTTTTGCATCTATGTTCATCAAAGATATTGGTCTATAGTTTTCTTTCTCTTCTTTCTTCCTTCCTCCCTCCCTTTCTTTCTTTCTTTCTTTCTTTCTTTCTTTCTTTCTTTCATCCTTGTATGATTTTGATATCAGAGTAATGCTGTCCTTGTAAAATGAGTTTGGAAGCAATCTCTCCTCTTCAATATTTTGGAAGAGTTTAAGTATTAAATCTTCTTTGAATGTTTGGTACAATTCACCAGTGACAGTCTGGTCCTGGATTTTTTGTTTGTTGGAGACTTTGATTACTGATTCAATCTCTTTACTAGAAATTGGTTTATCAAGCTTGTCACAGCCTAGCCAAAACACATGACAGACTATGCTTCAGCCCAAGAACCAGACCAATATTTGATTAGCATTTTTTAACTTTAAAAAACAGGATGGAATGAAATAAAATATGGATAAATTATACCTGGTTTCTTTCCCTTTGCTTCCCCACCCCTTTTTTTTAAATTTCAGTTTCTGGCAAGCCATCTCCAAAAGATGTTAATACTTAGAAATGCATGTGAGATCACTCGGTAGTGTGCTAAACACACATGAAAGGCAGAGATAAGGGAATTAGGTCATCTAACAGAATGGATGGGCCTGTGGAGAGAAGAGAAGAGGATACTTAGTCACTGAATGAAACAAGAGTGGCTGCTGGCTGGTGTCAGGATCAACGCCACCGAAGTGGAAGCCAGTCTTCCTCTCAGAACAAGTCCTTCCTCCTTCTCACTTCCTTATCTCTGGTAAGGGAGCTCTGAATCCTCTCATCTTCTGGATTTAAACATTGCTTCTTACACCCTCAGTGATCAAGGCCTCTTAATTAACCCTTTATCACACCTTCGATAGCCTGAAGAATGGCCTGTTGGACTCATGACACTCTGCAGCTGATAGCTAAAATGGGAAGAGGGAGTAGGTCTATTCTGCCCAGTGGTCTCGCCTACTAGATGATCACGTGGGTTTCCTTGCAGAGTCCTGCCATTGTCCTAGCACTGCCTCGGTGGACTGGGTTATGACACTTCACTCTCACAAGGATCTGTCCCCTTCTAAGCCTGGGATAAGATTCTGTGAATGCAATGGGACTACATGCCTTTTAAAAAAGCAAAGTATCGTTAACAGAGGTTTGCTTTACAGGTTAAAAGCTTGAAGGAACTATAAGAGTCCTAGCTCCTCAAAAGTATTTGATCACACGCAAACATGCACATTCACACACACAAACTCCTTTTGAAAATTCCCACTTAAAAATGAAAGTCTTTAATTCTGCTCTATAGGCAAACCACAACACTAACGAGGTTCTCCTTAATTAGCAATTACAAAGATGTTCATGGCTATACTAGTTGGAGTCCGCTAACTGGTGAAACATATAAACCCCAAAATGTATAATGGGACAAACAAGAAAGAAGTCCTTGCTCATGTAAAGTCCTAAATGGATTTTCCTTTTTGGAAGTTGGCTCTCTTTCAAGCAATGATTCAGGAACCCAGGTTCTTTTTGTCTGTAGCTCTGCCGTCTTCCACATGTGCCTTCAAAGGTCTGCTTCAAGCCAGTGTGGGGGGAATGAGTGTGAAGAGTTGAATGCACATGCAAGACTTTTCCAGGCCTGGAAACAGCACATAGGACTTTCATTCACATTTCAATGGCCAGAACTCAGTCAGATGGGAAGGTATTTTGTTTCCAGGAAGATGAGACATAAGGTTGAGAAAAAATGAGTTTTTTCCACAATGGGATAGCAACTGGACCAGTGTGGGGAATTTACAGGAAGAACACCTGCTCTCCTGTACCAAGCATGGTAGTAGAGGCACACAGGAGACTCCTGGCAGAGGAACAGGTCAGACCTTTAAATGCACAAGGATTCAGTGGTTACAGGTAAGGGGAAATATCTCCACTAGATATTCTAATAAAGTCTCCTCATTGTCTAAAACACACCAAAAGGAAGTTTTCTTAAATGAACACATTTCAGTAACACAAAGCTGGCAAATTGACAGGTTGAGATGTGGGCAGTGGCAATCTGAAGGAACTAGGCAAGAAGCCCAGACTAAAGAAGCAAAGCCCAGGCAAGAATCTAAGAGTGCCAGGGCCATGCCGACACAAGAAATCAAATAAGCAAATTGAAATCAAGAAGCCATAGAAAACTCGGAGCAATTAAAATTGGAGTTACAAAATCTGGACGTGAACCCTGGCCTTACCATTCACTAGCTGACACAGGAGAAGACACTTAAAGCCTCTGAGTTTGTTTTCTTATTTGTGAACTTGGGGTAATATTTATGTCACAATAATAAACTGGAGAGTCAAACAGATGTGTGTGAAAACTCATAGAGCCTGGAAAAAGGAGAAAGAGGGCTAATTTTAAGTCTGTTTCTATTTTCACATGCCTTGGATTTTGAAATTTGGAACCCGCTATATGCATAAGTAAGTCTCTAGTCATGAATCGGAAGAAGGAGGTAAAGAACTACCTAGTGTGCAGGACTAGCCTTTGGACTGGGGAAACTTTGCAGATCGGGCTCCTTCATAGAAGTTCTGCCTTCCTGTATGCCTGTCTTCCTCCCTTACTTCACTCTGCTTTCCCCCTCCCTCCTTTCTTCCCTCCCTTCCTCCCTCTTTCTTTCTTTCTTTCTTTCTTTCTTTCTTTCTTTCTCTTCCTTCCTTTTTTCCTTTCCTTCCTTCCTTCGTTCCTTTCCTTCCCTTTTCCCTTTTTTTCTTCCTTCCTTCTTCCATTCTTCTTTCCTTTTCATTCTTTCCTTCCTTCCTTCCATCCTTCCTTCCCCCCTTTATTTTTTCTTCCCTTTTTTTCTTCATCTAGTTTCATTGCTAGATGAGCCTGGCCATTAAGGAGGGTGTAACTCATTTTATGTATAACGGTTCTAAACAGGAGCTGGCTAAGGCTGGGTTTAAGGGTTGAAACAATAGCAGAGTAGAAAGGACACATTATTGACAGATGCGTTATTTGGTGTCATTCTTTGGGACAAAAATTCATGGTATATACTCTAAAGATAATTCCCTTTGACCTGCATTAATTCTTCAGAATATCCATCTAAAGGAAATAATCAGAAATATAAAGGTCTTATGAACAAAGATGTTCATCATAGTTTTACTTCTAGCAGTAAAAAATTTGAAGCAGGCTAATTGTCAACATTAGACAAATGGTAAATTAAACTATATTATATTCACACAGTAAAATATGTAATTATTAACAATTGTGTTGATGAAGTGTTTCAGTAACCGGGAGCATCATAAAATAGCAAATGAAATAAGTAGACTACAAAGTGATCACAACGTGTCAGAATCGCAGTCAGAAAAAACTCACAAGGAAATATATCACAATGGTAATGACTGTCCAGGGATGAGTGCATACAAGTGTTTTTTTCTTATTTCTACTTTTCTGTGTTGTCTATAATTTACAATGCATCTGTATTATTATTATTATTATTTTTAAAGATTTTATTTATTTATGTGACAGAGAGACAGCCAGCGAGAGAGGGAACACAGCAGGGGGAGTGGGAGAGGAAGAAGCAGGCTCACAGCGGAAGAGCCTGATGTGGGACTCGATCCCGGATCGCCAGGATCACGCCCTGAGCCGAAGGCAGACGCTCTAACGACTGCGCTACCCAGGCGCCCCGCATCTGTATTATTTTTATATTGGAAAATACAAAGTCAATTTTCATTTCTAGGAAAGTGCTCATAGTAACTTGCTTCATGTTAGCCCAGTGCTACTAAAAAAAAGCTGGCGCAATTAACAGCAAAACAAGGGGCACCTGGGTGGCTCAGTAGGTTAAGCGTGTGACTCGTGATTTCAGCTCAGGTTATGAGCTCGGGGTCGTGAGCTCAGGGTCGGTGGATCAAGTTCCGTGCCAGGTTCTGCACTCAGCGTGGAGATTGCTTGTCCCTCTCCCTCTGCTCCTCTGCTCTCTCTCTCTCAAATGAATAAAATCTTAAAAAAAAAAAAACAAAACCCAAACCCCCAACAAAACAAGTTTCACCTTACGCATCACAATGTGAAAAATGCTGTTTAGAAGTGAACAGAAATACTTCTATAGATATACAGGTACCCCATATAAATACGTAATATGGACATTAACATTATTCATTTCCTCTCTTCGTTAGTCATAGTTTTGCTTTAAAGGATTTACTCGTTAAGAATAAAATGTAAATTTTTGGTGCAAAATTTTCACTCGTCATTATGACAGTACAGACATGCTCTGAACTTACAGCATTTGCATGAATGGCAAAGACTGTGTTGGAGTCAGTCAGAGTGAGAGTGAACTTTGATAGGATTTGATGAATATTCTTAACTCTGGACCACTGATATCCATGGAAGTTGTACCTTCTTTGTAGAATATGGTAATGGAAACTACAAGTAATGAAAATATTTGGATAATCACCTATAGACATTGACAAACATTATCAAACATCATCACCCCTCAGATGTTCTGGGAAGTGGCTGGATCCATTGCAACCCACAATCAGAGATGAAAGAAACTTAATGTAGCCTTGTTCGAATGTCTATTTAATTAGAAAATATCGATTTGATGTGATGCTCTCAGAAGTTCCAGATCTAAATGCATTGAGTAGCCACTGCTAGCTGAGAGGAAATGAGTAGATTATCAGGCAGGCAGGTCATCAGAAGTTGGTCCAGAAAGTCAAAAGGGACTGCTGATGATATTCTGAAGAATCATAGGGTCTTACAAGATATTGCTAAAGGAATAGGGGAAAGATGACCAAAGATGAGGAAATATCATTTTCCTTACTCAACCAAAAATAAAATTTTGTAAACCATAAAGAGTGGATGTGGAGAGTTCCTATCTTTATAGCTTTGTTTGAATTCATTGAAAGGTTTGTCACCTCCTACAACCTGGTAAGATTGCATTCAATATTAAAATTACAGTAAACCATAAAGTTTACACATCAGACTGAAAATGACAGATTTAGAATGGGTAAGGAAAATATACCACAGCTGACAGGGAAAAAACATGACCTGAATCTGAATTTCCTGCCCATGCAAATGAAGTTGCACTCTGAGTCCAGGAAGCATCATGGTCTATTTATGATAATAGGAATTTGTAGGGGCCTGGTTTCAGGTGAACCTCTCTGATATCTGGCATCAATATTAGCACAGGCACAAAGCTCTATTTTATTTCCTTGCAGAGCTTTCATGATGAAATTGAAAATATTGATTTGTGATCACCACACTACAGATCAATCTAAACACATGGATTTTGTGCTTTGTTTTATTTGAAGGACCTGAATCAGAGATGTCTATTTCATTTTTTGTTCCAGACCTCATCGGTGTTTCTCAAACTTTAAGGTACAGAAGAATCCCTTGGGGTCCTTATTAAAATGCAGATTTGGGAGTAAGCAAAATGAATCTTTCGTGAAGGAAGTCAGACTAGTGGTTATCTTTGCAGGGGTAGTGAACAGGAGGGGCATGAGGGAAATTTGTGGGATATGTGAAATGCAATACATGTGTAAAATGTACTGAACGCTACGCTTAGGAATTGTATGCCTTACCAGTGTGTTATTCTACAGTTATTATTTTTAAAAACAAAAATATAATAAAACTTAAAAATGAAGATTCTTGGGTTATGCTGCAGGTAAAAGTACCTTAAGGACTAGACCCATTGTAATAAGGTTGGGCCCATTGTTGGCTAGAATGAACTTGTTAACCAAACATCAGACATGAGTAACAGAAAAAGATAGACACATTTTTTTTAAAAGATTTTATTTATTTATTTGACAGAGATAGAGACAGCCAGCGAGAGAGGGAACACAAGCAGGGGGAGTGGGAGAGGAAGAAGCAGGCTCATAGTGGAGAGCCTGACGTGGGGCTCGATCCCGTAACGCCGGGATCACGCCCTGAGCCGAAGGCAGATGCTCAACCGCTGTGCCACCCAGGCGCCCCCAAGATAGACACATTTTAACTGAGAAAACACCATTATGAGCAACCCTGCCTCACACCCATTTTTATAGCAAACAAAATTTCGGCTGGTGCTTTCTACAGTAATTCAGAAACCATAATTTCCTAAAGGCATTCAAATTCGTCAAATCTTGAAGGTTTTGTCTTTGGATAGCAAAGGGAACAATAATTGAGTTATAATTCTAAAACTGCATAATGACTATGCTTGGGAACTGGCTTTTTATGACCATGTTTTTCTCTCTTGTCCCTTACCTTTTTAAGGCCTGCTGCAACACAGAACCAGCTTTTATTCACGTTCTGACTAATCTATCAGGTCAGACTTCATCTCAGCAGAATGGAAGTATTTTCCCACCAACTGGTACTTTTCTCAGTTCTCTCCATGGTTTTTGGGACTCTCGAGTAGGCCCGATCACTCCAGAACCCTATTCCTTGCAGACATGAGCTTATGTTCAGTCCCCAGTGGATATAATTTGGGTAATTCCTGCCGGCAACATTCTCTTCGAATCTGTCACACATCTTATTGGCCATCTGCAGAATAAACTTCTGGAGGAAAACCACTGAAAATGCTTCAAGTGACAAATGGAACATTGTCCAAAGCTAAATGGAAAGATCATTAATCATACCTCCGGCTGCGGAGTTCTACATGGTGGAAATCATGTAACGCAAAAGGTCTCCCTTGGTAAGTTCCACTTGTTAACTAACAGGAGCACCCCCAGCAATGAACAGGGACGGTAAAGGAGAAGGAACGACTCCAGAACTCACTCTTTCATTTCCCCCAGATACGAACTCTTTTGCCTTCAGATGTTACACAGTTGCTAATTTCTTCCAGTCTTTAACGTGGTTTGGCTTCCAGTCATTAAACAAAAAGGGAAGATGCCAGTTGAGATAAAAACCCCTCTGCACACAATGAGCATACACATTTCTGAGCAAACTACAACCAGACCTTGATGCCTGAGAAACAGCCTAGGCTGAATTAAGTCACAGAGAATGAATCAGTTTTCAGTTGTCTAGCCAAGCTCATGTTTGTCTAGTTGTTTGCTCATTCCCCACCCTAACAGTAACATCAAAGTAACAAGAAGATGCCAGAAACTAACACTACTTAAAAGAAGACACTGTCTTTAATTTGCTCACTTATTCAACAAATACTATGGGGTGCCTATCGTTTGCCAGATGTCGTTCTAGGCCTGGGGCTACAACAATGAGCAAGAGACCCTTCCCGCCAAAGCAGCTCTCCTCTCATATTACATGAAACGTCTTATGATTCATAATGTGAAAATTATAGTGATGATAATGAAATGGGCGAAATAACAGATAGTACAATAAATATGTTGTAATGGGAGGGGAATATGGTCAGAAAAACATTTTCTTCAAGCTCTGAAATAAAGCTTTCTCCTAAATTTCAAGCAAAATTAAAGAAATTTCAGGAATACCAACCTATGTTTTTATTTTTATTGTCAAGATTGCACTCAGAAAAAAAAGGAAATGACTTCTAAACATGAGAATAGGTGAATATGGGTATAGATCTATGGTCTATAACTACCTGTAGGTTTCCCTAAGCCTTCATAAGGAGCACCTGTTGAACTTTCTCAATTCCATTCAGTAAACCAACCAAAAATAAAGAACTGGAGGTTCTTCCCTTCATGCCATCCACAAAATCAGCTCAGACTCCCTAAGGCTAGGCAGAATTCTTTTTTTTTTTTTAACTTATTTTCCTAATAGTAAACCTAATCCCTCTCCCTTGGGACCAAATATCTTTTTATAATACTTCTTGTATAAGCATCCATGCAAACAATGATTTTTTAGGGCTTTTAATTAAATTGAAATAAAATTTAAAAATACAATTCCTCAACTACACTACCTACATTTCAAGTATTCAATATCCACAAATAACAAGTGACTACCATAGATACAGAACATTCCCACCATCACAGAAAGTCCTATTCTAGTGCTGTTCTAGGGAGTTAGATCTCCCTTTAATTTGCCTGTTTAGAGAGAGAAATTGGCGTTACCTACTTAAATTGCATTTATTAGTGTCAGTTTGATGGTTAGTACCAAGACACATCTGGGGTAGTCTTTGGGGGATCTGCAGTGCCAATAGAAGGAAGGGGTCGAGTGAATCCTAACGAGTCTTTAACTCATGATATTTTGCTACCAATATTACCTCTCAAATGTAATACCTCAGGGGTGTGCACCTTAGAAGAACACCTGACTGAGTCCATCTGGGACTCTTCCCGTGTTCCTTAGTGGCTTAGACAAAGAAGTATACAGAGGGCCACAGTGGTGTGGTAGCAACAAGAGTCACAGCTTTCCTAAATTCAAAAAGCATGGACCGTTACCCACAACTTGAGTCACCCACCCCATGCCACACGCATCTCAACATCTGCTGTGGGAAGATTTATAAGGAAGCCTGGTAAATCTACTGAACACAAATACTGCTGAATGGAGAATAAAGCCATGTGAAGCTTAATTAAGCCAAAGGAGTATTTAAATGTATTAATAAAGAAGCTAACGAAGAGTGCCTTTGGATCCTAAACAAGCTACAATGGAAACTTCAGGTCAGCAGCATACCTACCTCGAAACTAAACGGCTGGGCATAGTCAATATTGTTGAACTGAATTAAATTTGCAACATCTTATTCTGAGATGCTAAAATACAAAGGAGACACCTTTGTGAAATGCCTGGATTTTCTTAGGAAAGTGTGAAGCCAATAATAATGATTCGATGACTTGTTCTACCTTCTTTGCCTTAAGTCCTATATCACAGTTGTTTGCTCCCCCAAGAATAAGCAATAATCTTACTCTTAAAGTCATTTTCCTAGTTACACCTTTCTCCTTAATCTACTGTGTTCACACATAAATATGATATCTCCTTAGTAACTATTTTTTTAAAATTTGGTATTACTAAAATATACCCAATAATCTTGCAAATCATGGTATTAAGGACCTAATCATTACCCTGTAGAATGCCACAGTTGGAAGAGACCTTGGGGATAATCTAGTATTTCTGAAGTCTAGTCCATTCGTTTTTTAACCATGCCATGTTACAGAAAGTCTGTAGCAACAATAATAACTATCATTTATTGACACTTTCTATGCTCCAGGCACTTTCCAACGACTTTATTTGTATTATCTTTTAAATCTTTTCCACAACTCTTCAGTTAGTGCTTTAATTAACCCCACTTGAAGGGAGGAAACTGAAACTTAGAGGAGTAAGCAACTTGTCCAAAGTCACACATACCTGGTAAGTACCTGGGCCAAGATTCAAAGGCAAGTTGGACCCCGGAGCGCTCAGCCACCAAACCGCACCGTGCCAGGGCAGCCGGCTCTAACAAGATGGAAAGAAATGTACACGTACCTAGTAAGAGTTAAATACCATCTTTATCATTAATAAAAATGCTCTTCAAGGAAAGAACAGAACCAACACGCAGAGGCTGTTTGCCAAGGGCATTCTTTACATTTCAGAGGTACGCTGAATGATGTTAGTAGCACAAATACAGATGTCAGTGATATGAATTTTAATTCATTTCAAATAATAGCTGCATATTTTATTCTACCTTCATCAAAACCAGAAGGCAACACTGACCTCAAAGTTAGGTGATAGGCACATACCTCTAACTTGTTTTCCTATCTAGGAAAAACTATTCTGCATTTTATTATTTTTTTTTCTTTGCTTAAACAAAAAGCAGTTCTGAGGGGAAAATGTCACATAAAATGTACCAACAAATCTCCGAAAATCAATGCAAAATAAATAGGGTAAAGGATCTTCTTTTTTTTTGAAACTTATTCCTGAGAATATTCACTTACGTAATTTTCAGTTTGAACAAGTTGCACAGAATGACCCATCTGGTAAACAGTCCTCAACAAATTCTCATACAATTAAGTATATTTTGTTTTTTGATTATGTGAGATATATATATATATATATATATATATATATATATATAATTATGTAACACATAATTCCTACTTATCAGTATCTGAATCAAAAAGTAAACAAAAGAGATATATGAACCCGTAAGAATGGAATGGTAGGCAAGGAATTGAAATTGTTTAATTGAACATGTATACTTGTCATTGATTCTTTTTTTTAAGATTTGATTTATTTGGGAGAGAGAAAGAGAACGTATGTGAGCATGAACTGGGAGGGGTAGAGGGGAGAGCAAGGGGCAGAGGGAGAGGGAGACAGAATCTGAAGCAGACTCCCCACTGAGCATGGAGCTAGATGAGGGGCTTGATTCAATGACCCTGAGATCATGACCTGAGCTAAAATTGAGAGTTGGAGGCTTAACGGACTGAGCCACCTAGGCACTCCTGTCATTGATTCTTACTTATTCTGACTGTTAGGACCAGGGACATCTAACAAATTTAAACAGAAACCTATGCTGGCTTCCTAACAGCTGATTTGACATATAACATTTTTTTCTTTTCATAAACTTCTCAATTTGTGTAACACACACCTAGCTAAAAATTCAAATAGCCTCAAAATCTTGTAATGACAAAATAATCTTAGATCCCATACCCTCCTTACTTCTCAACTCAGCTTCCCAGGGGCAACACTTGTAACTCTTTTTTTTTTTTTTTTTTAAGATTTTATTTATTTATTTGACAGAGACAGCCAGCGAGAGAGGGAACACAAGCAGGGGAGTGGGAGAGGAAGAAGCAGGCTCTCAGCAGAGAAGGGAGCCCGATGCGGGGCTCGATCCCAGGACCCTGGGATCATGCTCTGAGCCAAAGGCAGACGCTTAACGACTGAGCCACCCAGGCGCCCCAACACTTGTAACTTTTATTTGCTTCTCCTGGTAGTTATTTCCAAATTACCAAAAATATGCTATCAGGCTGCTCCTTGATTTATACATTTTGGACATCATGTCTTAACTTCTTTATTGTGTCAGATGAGGGTATGATTCCTACACACAGATGCACATGTCTCCTACTACTATCCTCCCCAAACAATCATACCGTAGCTTTTAAATGAAATTGATAATATATATATTTTTTATTGGAAGGCTAAGAAGTGTACTTTGATTACATTTACTTTCTTATACAGCTTCTTTTCCTGAGGTCTCTGTTCTTTTCCTCTCCTGCATATTTGACCATTTTCATGTGTTCAGATTTTCAAGTGAGGCATTATAACAGGGTGCTCTGAGTCTCTGTTTTTTGTTGCCAGAGCCCTTTTTCCTCTTGCTCTAAATTGGACTGGATATGCTGTTCACCTGATACACAGTTGTCTTCTTGGGACTTCATTTCTTGCATTTACTTTTTCCTCTACTCTATTTTTTTCTTTTTCTAAGTTTATGTCCTTGTTTTGTTGGACATGTCTTCCAATAACTTCCTAAGAAAGAGTATGTGGGAGGTTGAGTTTTGAGTCCTTGCATGACTGTGTTAAAAAAAAGAATGCTTCATGAGTGGCTGAGTATAGAATTTTAAGATGAAAACAATTTCTTTCTCAAAAGCTTGAGCATCTAGTAATGCTGTTGGGAAGTCCACTGCTGTTTTGATTTTCACTTCTTTGAAAGTGATCTTTCTCTCTAGAGATATTTGGGATCATCTCTTCATTCTAGAATTTATGAAATTTATAATTATGTTCCTTGGTGTGGGTGTCTGTCCATTTAAAGAGCTGAAAAATCAGTGGGACCTTTAAATCTGGCACCCGTGTTGTCCTTGACTCTGGGAAATTTTTGTCTATTTATTCTTTGATTATTTCTTCCTCTCTAGACCTTCTCGATTGATCTTTGAACTTTTAGCTTTTCTTTCACATTCTGTCTCTTTTTTGTTTTGTTCTGCATTATGGGAGATTTCCTAGACATTATCTCTCAAGCTATTTATTGAATGTAGTATTTTGCCAATCTCATTTCTAATTCTCAAGAACTCCTTCTTGTTCCCAATTGTTCCTCTTCTACGTGTGGTGATTTAGTTTTATGGATTCAATATCTTCTCATGTATCTCAAAAGATGCTAATTAGAATGTTTTCTTTCCCTTTCTTTTTTTAAACTTCTTTTGTGTTCTATGAACTGGCTTTATTTTCTCTGAGATCTTTTTGTTTCTGTCTTTCCCCACCTTGTTTGCTTAATTTCCCTGTTGTTCACGTTGGAGGCTTTTTCCAAATGTCGGAGTTTTAGTTGATCCTTCATGTTTAAGAATGAGTCACTAACAACTGATTTGGCTTGTGGACAGTGGGCACTGCTCGGGTGGATCAGACAGAACCATCCCTCTCATTACAGGATGCTCTCACGCTCTGCTTCCAGAGACATTCAGCTCCTCCAGATAAAAGGCATTCAGTCTTTGCTTGGGAGTTTAATTCCCACTTACAGGTGATCCCTGTTTTGGAAAGATTTGTCCAATTGTTCCAAATACATAGTTTAAATTGACCCCATTATCCAGTCCTAAGCCTCACTTCCACTCTCACTCCAGCTCTATTCTTGAGCCTCTGGAGGAAGGAAACACTGTTCCTTCCTCGTCCTTTTCTTCTGCATTCAGTAAGGTTTCAGCTTCCTCTGCCCTGTTTCACCAGCAACCATGACTCCTTCTTTTGTTCTCCAGAAACCCATTGATATCCATGGTTTATGAATGACAGTGACTCTACCATTCTTTTTTTTTTTTTTTAAGATTTTATTTATTTATTTGACAGAGAGAGACAGCCAGCGAGAGAGGGAACACAGGCAGGGGGAGTGGGAGAGGAAGAAGCAGGCTCCCAGTGGAGGACCCCAATGTGGGGCTCGATCTCAGGACTCTGGGACCACGCCCTGAGCCAAAGGCAGACGCCTAATGACTGAGCCACCCAGGCGCCCCTACCATTCTTTTTATCACTGTAGCTTTCTAGAGACCTTTCCCCCTTCCTGACATTTTAATGAAGTTTGTAGAGAGAGAGGACACAATTGTGTGTGGTCACCCCACCATCTTTAATGGTTAATCAGTGTAATGTTTTCTGATAATTATTGTACTATGCATTCTATGCTTGAATTTTCCTCTGTAAGGATACGAGATGACTTTTCTTATGGTATTATTTAGAAAGATAGTGGAACAATCATTAAACAAGCAATATGCACAAACTTAGAGGAACATAAATATTGTATAAAAAACCAGGACTCTTTGAAAGCCACATGCAGTTAAAACAATCAAGCCCTTCTTTCCCTCCTCCTCCACACTGGAGGAGCACTGAAGCTTTGCAGTTAAAAGAAATTCAACAACTCATTCAAAAGTTGGTATTGGTTTTGATTTTGTTACTGCTTCAAAGTCAAGCTTCTACTTAATTGCTCTGAAATCTAAATAATTCCTCAGTCCAAAAAATAGAAAAGAAAAAAAAAAAACCCTCTCTGGATGGTTTCAATTTGGTGGCAATGCTAGAGGCTATAAATAGACCCAACACATGTGTTTCCATTTCTCCTTCTGGAATGCTTTCTTCCTTAACCCCACCACTTAGATAGAGCTGCCATCACCAACTAAAGAGCTACAGCCTTAGCAAAAGTGATCTATTAGGAATGTAACCTGTTGTTTGGTTTACTTATTGGATTGTCCTGGACACGCCCTTCTGTTCCAGGAGTAATTAGGAGAAATGGCGTCCCTTTGCTGTTTCTGTCTCTGAGGAAGGATGGAAGACATTGGGGTTCTGAGTTAACTCCTAAACCACCCAGACGTAAAATCTTAGATGATCAATCTATTTCAACCTATTAGTGATTACAGAGCTGCTGACTGTGGTGACAGCAAGACTGAAAACCAGTCTTTGTATATTCTGCCACTGTATTTAGTAGAATCATTGAGATGCAGACTCTGCTGTTAATGCTATTCTTATTATCTTTGTTATTTTAAACTGAAAGTAATCCTAGTGATCATCATTCTAAACGTTACCTTTTACAGATGAAGAAATTGAAGCCCAAAAAGTTTAAGACTTATCTAAAGTCAGTTTCAAATCTATACAATAATGGGAAAGAACATAAATCTCACCAGACAGAAATCCTGACTTCCTATAAACAGATAAAATGTAACTGTATTTGAGAATATTATCTTTGAATATATGTGACTCAAGTATCCCAAATTTAATGCATTAGTTTAGACCCAGTTAAAATATTTGTGACGGACTAGTTTATGTATTCTGATGGAAATTATCTGCATTCAGAAATTCTTGCCTAGGTTTGCAGTGTAAGATGTATTTTTCAGATAGAATATCAAGAATAGTTAGAGCCAAGCAATTCTTTTCGAGAGGATGTCTCTATTCTTATGTCTCCAACGCTTCAAGATACAGAGGCAGGAGTAGTACACAGAGCAAGTCCACTTAAGGACTGATAAGCGAGGAGAGGGTGTGATGTGAATTATGTTTTTCTTGAAAGTTGCCTAATTCACACCCTAAAGAGATATTTTGGATAGACAATGGCCTAGCAACTTGCCAGGTGATCAAAGCACAGTTTGTAATATATTCACTGATAGAGACATCATTGAGCTAAAAGATGGTTTTGGATTAAACCTAGATTTCCTTAGTTCACTAGATTCATTTCTATGTTACTAGTATAGCAAGCCTGAATATAATCTACTTGTGTGATTGGTACCCTTCTTGAATTTTTAATCAAGGGCCCGCCCATGATAACAATTTTCATATAATCACAGGTTTTAGGAAAATAGTAATTCTTATTTAACCTAATGAGTGACTCTCTTCATAAGAAACATAAACATTGTGTGCAAGGGCGTTTGTTTGTGAATAGCTATTACAGAATACTATCCCAAAGGTGGCAGAAAATCAATCACTTCATAAGTACACCAATTTGTACAATGATTAGACTACTGAGATGGACCTAAAAGCATTCATTTTTCAGTGGGATTGATGTGCTAATGCTGAGCAAGAAAGCCGCCTACTGGGTAGAATATTGTTATCTTAGAGGTAATCTTTTTGGTTTTTAAGGAAGCTGAACCTAGTTAGAATCCTCTTGAAATGTTCACTTTTGAAAGTCCATAAATAATTTCTACATCTATATTGTTCGTATTTTTTTTAATGAATGTACAGGAATACTTAATCTTGCCCTAGATGAGTTAAAATTTATAAATGATATCCAGCTCTGGCATTCTTCATTCCTAGCTACATATTCTGAATGAATTATTTCAGTGATACAATACGATACTATTGGTTGCAAATAACAAAACCCAATAAAAGTGGACCCTGACTTATGATGGCTCCACTAGTGATTTTTTGATCTTACAATGGTGTGTGTGACAGTGATGCATACTCAGTAGAAATTGTATTTCAATTTTGAATTTTGGTCTCTTCCTGGGATAGTGATACATGGTATGACCCTCTCTCATGGTGCTGGACAGTGGCCACCGTTCCCAGTCAGCCGCATGATCAAAGGGTAACCTTTCTGTACCCATACATCCATTCTGTTTTGTAATATCTTTTTTTTTTAAGACTTATTTATTTGAGAGAGAGAGAGCAAGAGCAGAGGGAGGGGCAGAGGAAAAGAATCCCATGCAGACTCCCCACTGAGCATAGAGCCCAGCACAGGGCTTGATTTCATGACCCTGAGATCATGACCTGATCTAAAATCAAGAGTCAGATGCTTAACCAACTGAGACCCAGGTACCTTTGTTTTTCATTTTCAGTATTCAATAAATTACATGAGGTATTTAACACTTTATTACACAATAGTCTTTGTATTAGATGACCATGCCCAACTGAAGACTAATATAAGTGTTCTGAACATGTTTAAGGAAAGCTAGGCTAAGCTATGATGCAATTATGCTATGATGCTATGATGTTTGGTTGGTTAGTAGTATTAAATGCATTTTCAACTTACAATTGTTTCAATTTACCATGGATTTCTATGGATGCAACCCCATCATAAGTCAAGGAATATCTATTTGTATTAGAAGCTTAAATAATTAGAGAATTTTATTGATGTAGGAACAGAAAAGTCCAGAGGTAGGGTGAACTTCAGGCATAGTCCAGCCAAACTCTGGGCCTGTTTTTTTGCAGTTTGCTCAGATCTGCCCAGCTCCATGTTGACGTCATCTTTAGGCTGGCTTCCTCCGTGGTTTTAATATGGTTTCTTACACCAATGTCTCTCATGCTTCCTCATTCGTATCAACTGTGGGTGGTGGGATGAGGGAGCAGGGAAACTGCAGAAGTAAGAATCTTCTCTCCACAAACTATCAAGTAAGATTCTTGACCTTTCAGTTAATTGGACGATCCTTTATCAATCACATTGACCAAAGGTATGCATTTTCTGATAGGATAGGGTTATCAGAGTCCATCTTTGCAGGGGAGGGTGGGTGAAGATATCAATTACATTTAAACTCATTGTAGCCTATCTGGGAAAGGAAGAATGGGTATTATTAAGACAACCTCAATTTTCTTTACATTGAGCAAGTAGAGAATGAATTAACTGTATATAATTTTCATTCTAAAACACAAGAATTGTAAGTATGGAATTATCATATAATATGGTTCTCAATGTTTATTTTGTTCTATAGTATTCTGCTACATTGAGAGAAGATATTATCATTCATCCTACATACCTAGGTAGGTTTATTATGAAATTCTCTTTCTTTTTGCTCCAGCTTTATCTCTTTTTTCACAACAGAGAATGCTGAAATAATGAGAGAAAACCTAGACTCTGTTCCCTTTTATTATCATTATAATTTCATTGGGTCCAATTCAACTAATTAGAAGGTAACAGTGAGCCATGACATATAGTTAAGAACTTCTAGCAGCATTGTCCACAATAGTGAAATTGTGGAAGGAGCCGAGATGCCCTTCAACAGACGACTGGATTAAGAAGATGTGGTCCATATATACAATGGAATATTACTCAGCCATCAGAAAGAATGATTACCCAACATTTGCAGCAACATGGACGGGACTGGAGAAGATTATGCTAAGTGAAATAAGTCAAGCAGAGAAAGACAATTACCATATGGTTTCACTCATTTATGGAACATAAGAAATAGCAGGAAGATCAGAGGAGAAGGAAGGGAAGAATGAAGGGGAGGTAAACAGAAGGGGGAATGAACCATGAGAGACTATGGACTCTGGGAAACAAACTGAGGGCTTCGGGGGGTGGGGGTGGGGGATTGGGATAGGCCGGTGATGGGTAGTAAGGAGGGCGCATATTGCATGGAGCACTGGGTGTTATACGCAAATAATGAATCACGGAACACTACATCAAAAACTAAGGATGTACGTATGGTGACTAACATAATAAAACAAAACAGAACAAAACAAAAACAACAACAACAACAACAAAAAAAGAAGACTGGGAAAGAAAAAAAAAGAACTTCTAGATTTTAGATAGACTAGCGCCTATCAGTTATGTGTGATATGAATATCTGCTTTATTAGACATAGACCATACCAAAAAAGAAATATGAAATTCTGTTAAAAAAAAAAAGGCTTTGAGAGGGGCGCCTGGGTGGCACAGCGGTTAAGCGTCTGCCTTTGGCTCAGGGCGTGATCCCGGCGTTACGGGATCGAGCCCCATGTCAGGCTCCTCTGCTATGAGCCTGCTTCTTCCTCTCCCACTCCCCCTGCTTGTGTTCCCTCTCTCGCTGGCTGTCTCTATCTCTGTCAAATAAATAAATAAAATCTTTAAAAAAAAAAAAAAGGCTTTGCTAGCGTATCAGGGTTCTCTAGAGAAACAGAACCAATAGAATATACATATCTAAAAAGAGGTTTATTGTAAATTGTTCACTCACACGACTGAAAGCTGAGAAATCCTATGATCTACCATCTGTAAGCTAGAGACTCAGGAAAGCCAGTGCTGTAGATGTCAGTCTAAGGCTGAAGGCCTAATATTCAAGAATGATGAGGGCAAGAGAAGAACAACGTCTCAGTCCAGTCAGGTAGTTATTTCAACCTTCCTCTGCCTTTTTGCTCTATTGAGGCCCTCAATGGATTGAATGATGCCCACCTACACTGGGGAGGGCCATCTGTTTTACTTAGTCCAATTCAAATGTTCAACTCTCCTAGAAACACTCTCAAAGACACACCCCAAAATAATATTTAGCTAGATCTGGGCATCCCTTGACCCAGCCAAGTCAACACAAAATTAAGCATCACAGCTATACATAGCGTAGTATAGTGAAAAGAGCACAAGATGTGAACCAGCATGCTCCATCAAGAACATGGGCAAGTCACTTCACTTCTCTGAGAGTTAGAGGCATAAAAATGTCTGACCTACCTACTGTGTAAGTTGTTGAAAACTTAAAAGAGATAATTTATATGAATAAGTTTTATAAACTGTGAAGTGACATACATATTTCAGTATTAATTGGAAGTTAAAATTCCTAGAGATTGAAAATTCCTCTATTGAATGTAAGTTCCTGGGAATGATATACATTCTTCCACTGTGCTTGTCTACCAGTAACTCTTTATTGAATAAAAAATGACATGAAAGGGGCACCTGGGTGGCTCAGTCGTTAAGCGTCTGCCTTCGGCTCAGGGCTGATCCTGGAGTTCTGGGATCGAGCCCCACGTCAGGCTCTTCCGCTGGGAGCTTGCTTCTTTCTCTCCCACTCCTCCTGCTTGTGTTCCCTCTCTCACTGGCTGTCTCTGTCAAATTAATAAATAAAATCTTAAAAAAAATGACATGAAAATAAGGACAATAAAGCTGATGATGGTAATAAGAAAAAATATTTGTGGTATTGGATAAAATGAATTAAGCTGAAGGAACAAATAGATGATATTAGGTAAAAGTGAGGAAAATATAAGGAAAATGTGAGTTCTTAAATTGGAGCTAATAATCTGTCATCAAAATATTGAGAGCTCCCCATGATCTACCATGCCAGTGGGCTATTTACGGTTTCACTAAGAGCTGGCAGATAAGATTGTTAAAAGACTTTGTCCTTTTGGGAAATCATGTCTAACTTTTAAAGAACTTTTTAAGGACATCCAAGGAAAACTGGATAAGCCCTAAAGCTGAATTTGCTGGAAGGCATTTATACCGGTAAGCAATGTATATTTCTACATTCTGGATGTGGCTAGGGGATCTACACAATTGATGAAGTCCTTATAAATCTCCAAGAAAGAAATAAAAAGCTTTGCTACTTCAAATATGCTCTGTAGTCCTATAAAAATCAATGATACTCTTCATAGGAAACATGGAGTTTTAGGCACATGTGTTTTTACTCTAAAACTTATTTCTATAACCAAATGCAATTAGTTGTCACATGTCCCCAATTTATTGCCATTTACTAACACTAAAAATTTTGCTAGGATGTGCACAGAATGTACAATTAGATACAATTCCTGCTGTGTTGGGGGCAGGGTGAGTTTTCCCCATAAAACAGTCAGTGAAGCATCTTCTGCGAACGGCAATAGGCAACCCACAAATTCCAGCAACAAATCTTGCAAACTGTACCATTGGGAAACAGCACTTTAACTGATGGCCTGGTATTTCCAAAAGATAATGTCACCATGACATTTTCAGTCTTTTAATATCCTTTTATTGAGTCCCTTTCGTATCATCCTAGAGCAGAAGCCACTTGAGCTAGAAGAGATGAAATGTATTTTTGTTGTTTGCCATGCTCTGTTTTGCCTAGCCAGCTGGGCCGTCACAACATAACCTCCCAAGTTCTTAGCGGGAGGCATCTTGCCCTCCCCACCACTTGAACAAAGATGCCACTTGTTGTGAAATAAGAAAATGTTCCTTCTGCCATGGCTCTGTTTTCAGTAAAGAAATGTCTACTATTGGAATTCTCCCTGGGTTGAGTTGCCATGCTCATTCTATGACAGAGGTCAGCAATGATCTTCAAGTCTACAGATTCAGATGGGTATTCTTGGCCAAGATTGTGTGTGTGTGTGTGTGTGTGTGTGTGTGTGTGTGTGTATGCGCGTCCACGCACGCATGTGCACGTGCACGCATTTCTATCTGGCAAGTTTGGGTATAAAATGCATATATAATATATAAAGTAATCTAACTAGTTTATCATACAAAGGACTATGTTCAAAACTGAAAGTCATCTGTGTTCAGGAAAGAATACCATTAAAATATACATTTTTTAATTGGTCCTTTTCTTCCACACATTGGAGCAGCTATACCCATGGCTGGTGACCCATAATCTCAATGGCACAATCATCTCTGTCAAACCTCTCTCAATTTTCCACTTTCCACTCTTTTGATAAATATATAGTTAGCTAGCTAGCTAGACAGATGTTGCATTAGGGCTTTTCAGAGAAACAGAACCAATAGGATGTTTGTGTATATACATATTTTAGGCATATTTTTTATCTTATCCCTCGCCAAAAAGTATTCTTCCCATTAGTTAAAGCAAATAGCTATTATTGTGAAAAAGTTGGAAAAGACAGAAAAGTATAAGGGGAAAATACCATCACCCATAATGGTGACTAATAAAAATAACAACAACAACAAACCCTTTTTATTTTGGGAAACTTCAAACACATACAAAAGTAAAAAAGGATAGTACAGTGAATGTCCATGTCCCCATCATCCAGATTCCTTAATACCAATCCCTGGACAATCATAGGAAAGATATTTATTTTAAAGACTTGGCTCATGTGATTACGGAGGCAGGCAAGTCCAAATCTGCAGTAAGAGCCCACATGCCTGAAGCCCAGGAGAGCCATGGTGCAGATAAGACTGAAGGCAGTCTGCCTCGAGAACTCCCTTTGCTTTGAGAAGCTGATCTTTTCGGTCTATTTAGGCCATCAACTGATTATACGAGACCCACCTACATTATGGAAGGGCAATCTCCTCACTCAAAGTTCACCAATTCAAATGTTAATCTCAACCAAAAGCACGCTTTTAAGTTGGCACAGAAACTTAACCACCACAGATATATATATAGGCCTATATCTATTTCTACACTTATTTATGTGTCTCTATACAGATATTACAGGTATATCTTTTGCTCTCCCTCTTTCTCTCTTACTTTCATCGAACAGACCTGAATTCAAATCACAGCCCTGAAATTAAGTGTGACTTATGGCATATGATTGAACCACCATAAGGGTCAATCTCCTCATTTATACAATAAAGATATCACACATATTCCTTACGGCCAAACAGCAAGAGTGTTCAGGATGGAAATCCAGTCCTCTCGAGTTCTGAAAAATGGCATCCTGTTTATTCTCCTCAGTAACGTGAAAACGCTCTTGATAAGAATTTTTGACATAATGAAAGTGAAATGTGTTATCTCTTTCTTCCTTGATGCCTGCCTAAAATGGAACATGTGAATTGACCTATGAAAAAAAGCATGTCAGTTGGAAGCAGAACACACTTATGAGAGAGAGCACACGGGGCTCCAGGTCCTACTATCAAAATCAAATGTTGACTTTTTAAATATTAAAGATTAATTTTGCTATTGAATCAATATTAAAGCAGGTGGGACACCAGAATGAGGTCTTTTCCATCAAGCACTCATATTTTATGTTTAGTCTAAATAGTATTTGATCCTTCTTGCACAAACCTTTGGACTCAGAGAATGAAAGAGGTGTACGAAGACTTAGTAACTCCAGATCTGACCTTTTAACATCTTGATGTAAAAAGACCACAGAGTTGAGAGACTTTTAACTCAAATTCACAGAATCAAGAAAGCCAGAACAATGCCTGCCTGTGAGCTGTAAAGGGAAAATGCTGAATCCATACCTCACACATTTGCTTGCACAAAACCAATCAGTCTAGGCACGTTTTTCAGTAATGTGTCTTTTTTTTTTTTCTTAAATAATCTGTTGATTTGGGTGTCCCATCAACCTCAGCTGTGACAAAACACAAAAATTAGATTTTTGCTACATTGGCAGGAAATAAACAAGCTGCTTTAATATGGCAATTAGCTGTTTTGTTTTCCTTTCTTTTTTTTTTACTGCTCTTTTGAAGGGTTTCAAGTTTAAGTTGTCTTTGCCCTCTATGAAAAGGGGAACTGGCTTTGATTGATTATGACTCTGGGTTTGTTTTTGCAGAAGACTTAAAGGAAAGGGGATTTGTATCTATAGACAAAATATTTTTTAAAAGCATACAAGAAGTGGAAGGTTTCTTCCAGGCAAGAAAATATTTCCTTTTGCCGGCGTGGGGTGGGAGGAGAGGAGACGTGAAAAGCAGCAGTGCCCTAGAGGACAGGCTGTGAGAACCTTCTAGGTAGGCAGCTTCTTGGGCCACATTGCTGGGACTCCTGCACTCCATGTAAGGCATATGAAGCCATAAAGGAAACCCTGAGGGGCTCATAAATGGGGAGGGAGTCATCATCTTTGGCACCACTTCATTCTTGCAAGCATGGCCTCGCAGGCATGAGCAATCTATGCCCAGGGACCTTGTCCCTTTCATTGCTGTGTCATCACTAGCACCTCTACAGAGGCTGTGAACCAGGACTGATGCTCGTCTGTGTCCCTAGACTTCACAAGACCGTACTCTGAGAGGACAGTCAGGGAACCCGCACACAACAACAGAAGAGTTTGGATGGAGCAACTCTGGAGCCTCTGAGCCAGGACAGAGACTAATGATGCCTCTGCTATACAACGTATTTAGGAATTTATTTTGGTCCCTTGTAAATAAGCATATTTGTTTAATAAACCCTCTTGGGCAGGACTTTGTAAAAAACTGGAAACTTTTTTGCTATACTTCCCTCAGAGGAAGTATTTTATTTTATTTAATGATTTTTTTATTATATTATGTTAGTCACCATACAGTACATCCCCGGTTTCCGATGTAAGGCTCGATGATTCATTAGTTGCGTATAACACCCAGTGCACCATGCAATACGTGCCCTCCTTACTACCCATCACCGGCCTATCCCATTCCCCCACCCCTCTCCCCTCTGAGGCCCTCAGTTTGTTTCTCATCATAGTCTGTCATGCTTCATTCCCCCTTCTGATTACCCCCCCTTTCTTTATCCCTTTCTTCTCCTACTCATCTTCCTAGTTCTTATGTTCCATAGATGAGAGAAATCATATGACAGAGGAAGTATTTTAATGGATCATTCTCACTGAACCCCTAAATATAACGTTGCAATACTGAATACCCAGCGTCCCAGAAAGAATGAATCACTGATTTTGCTTTTAGAATTTTTTTTTTAAATAATGAACACAGCTTCTGCCTTCAACCTCCTCAGTTCTCTCTGTTCAATTAGTGAGAAACTCCCAACTGTGGGAAGCGGATCTCCTGAACTGCTAAAGATTATAAATCAGTGTCACTATTTTGATAATTTCCAAGAGAGATGACTAAGGAAAACTGCACCAAGCTACAGAAGACAGAACTGGCTGCCTGAGTTTACATCAGACACCACCGCTCACAGCCCTGACATGGTTTCCTCGTTGACCAATTCCTAATGGAAAGGCAGCAGCGGACCCTCCTCTTCACTAATGGGTTACCCAGAGACAGAGTTACGCTCACCCAACCCTCTAACTTGGGTAGAGATATTTTCAGGTAATATCACAGATTCTGTTCCATGTTCTCATCTCTGTTAAGAATACAATACATTTCCTGCTCCTCTGGAAATGACACATAATTAGCATTCCTACTGAACTCAAAAGAGCTGGCAAGTGCTTATACTTACCTTCTCCATGTCTCCATTGCCCACCTATACCATCCCCTATATACACATACACATTCACATACACCATCATGCTTTCAGAAAAACCATAAAGTTAGGATTTTCCTATTTTTTGATAAATCCAGAGTGAAAAGTTCCATAAAGTTTTTCTTAATTTGAATTTTTTGAGTCTTGCAAATATTTACAAAAAAACCCCACCTTGTATGCAAAAGGTCTGCTATGCTTTAGAATTTGATACAAACATTGCAGGTATCATGAATTTCCTTTAAATCTCGAGGTGAGCTTTTCCAAATATCCTAAGTCCTGCCACCACCACCTTTCCATTTTCTGTAAAGAACACGATGCAGTTTTCCTGCCCCAGCCACAATGACTGGCTGGCACATTAAACCGACAGATAGCTGCAGGCGATTGACTAAAGACATGTTCCTCCCCCAATTTATTGATCCCACGGCAATACAGCGGCATTTGTCTTACTTTCTGGAAATTGCTCTTGCTAAGGTTACTCATGACCTAGCAGAGTCAATGCAATGAACATATTTTGGTTCTTACTTTACGTGGCACC
Organism: Ursus maritimus; assembly: GCF_017311325.1. Classification (NCBI taxonomy): domain Eukaryota; kingdom Metazoa; phylum Chordata; class Mammalia; order Carnivora; family Ursidae; genus Ursus; species Ursus maritimus. Next base: position 33,026,908 of record NW_024425452.1, read on the forward strand.
TCTCTTGCACTCTTTTCTTATTCCTCTCATTTGACACACTCTCCCTCACAGGGTTATGACTTCCCAGTCTGTATTTCCAGTTCTAACAGCTCCCTAAAAACCTCTGTTTGGGGGGCCCAGAGGCATCTCCAATTCAATATGGTCTAACCATATTGGAATATTTTTCAGCCCTCTTTCCTTATAAACCTCTTCTTGAATTCCCTACCTTCCTTGGTGATTGGTACTATCCACATGCCCCTTTGTGGGATGAGAATGGCTGCAAGAGGGGAGAAAGATCCCTGGGCCAGGCCTGAGCCGGGAAGAGAAGGGGCCAAGGTAGACACCTAAGTCAGGGATGTGTGCACAGCTAATAGCTAAGTTGAAAGTGAACTCTGGACCAAAGAGACTATGATTGGATTTCAGACCCAGAGGGACCTAAAGCCAGAAGTCTGAGTGCCAGAAAGAATGAAAGCAAGACAGAAAATCTGAGGAAACTGCTTAAAAAAGGCACAGTAGACTGAGACAGGCCATTATGTACTAGAATAGTGTGCAGGCGGGGAAAGGACAGTCAGTACTTTACAAACTACTTTCACACTTTCATTTCTTTGAAGCAACAGCTCTCTTACAGAGATGAGGAGTTGAGTAGCATACCCCACGTCACATGCTTGGAAAGCGAGGGAGCCTGGTCTTAAAGTAAGGCCACTGACTTGAGGTCTTACGTCTGCCTGCACCTGCACTCCATCCAAGTTTAGGACAGCCCCACTGAGGCGGTAACGACAGCAAGAGCGAAAATGGCATTGATATTTCAACCACAGTTGTACCTCCTGTTGTAACGTTCTACTTTATACTCTCTCCCACCTCTACCTGTGACCCTGAGGCCACTGTTTACCAATAGTATTTACTTTCATGGAAAGCAACCAAAAAGGAAAAAAAAGGAGAGTTGCTGTATCATTACTCGGAGGGCTGAGACGGATTCATTTTGCCCTGGGCTCACTACTTCCATGACTCAGGGTTTGAAAAATCCCTAATTGAAAACCACAGGTGTCCAGCACTGAAGCCAATCATCCTAGAGTAAGACAGAATTTTCTTTTGTCTTTCAATTGCGTCTTAAAAATGGTCAGCTTTGTTATGAGGTGCGCTCCATGGCAATTCAGTGCATTTTAGAACATGATGGGCTGTGACTCCAGAATACAGTATTTGCAAAGTGGGGGTATAATGAAAGAGCATGAAAAACAAACATCGACTGAAGTACCAGTTTCGAAAATCAAATTACAAATTGTGTACAAAGTAATTATCAATATTGTCCCTAACGGAGGCTCAGGACAGCACGCACTGTCTCGTGGTTCTACTCCATTTCACAAACTACACTAATTTATGGTGTACAGTGTGCTTTCAAGGGCAGTGATCTTTAGAAGAACGGGCCATTATGCTGACGAGATTGTTTAAATTCCAAGAGTACGGGACGACTCTAGGTAATGGACAATTCTGACTGGATTTTTTTCTTGTTTTTGGAGGAAAATTGGGCTGGGAAGCAAATGTTTAAAGTTCAATTATATTTCTCTCATATGCAAAATACGCCTTAAAATTATTTTTGCTTTTCTTTTTTAAAAATGTAAATACTACAGAACCAATGGGAAGTAAAAACAACAGCAAACTGAGTCACATACAATAATGCCACTACCCTTATACAACGATTGTTATCATTTTTGTGTGTGTATTCCCTTCCACTGTTTTTTTCATACAGATATCTTTTACACGGTGATAATAACAATTCCATCGAGTAGATAGATCGTAGCTTATTAAGTCATTCTCTTGTTTGACATTTAGATTCTTTCTGATTTTCCATTATAAACATTAGCTTTTTAAAATGCTTAATGGATAGGGGCACCTGGTTGGCTCAGTCAGTAGAGCATGCAACTCTTGATCTTGGGGTCATGAGTTCAATCAAGCTTCATGGCGTACAGATTGCTTTAAAAAAAAAAAAGTCTGTAAAATGCTTGATGGATATAGAATACGATTGCCATTATTTTCCCAAGGTGGAGAAAGGTGTCATCCTTACATATCCTAAACAACTAAAAGCCCAGATTCACTTAAGAACCCTTTTTTGATGTATTTATTGACCTTCTCTGGCCTCCAATTTGGTCACAAATATATTTCCACTACCATTAAGACTGAAATGGCTCCGCTCCAGAAGACCTACGGTACTTTGTATTGAGTCTTACAAAAAATGGTTAACACCTGCAACTGTAATATAATACATCCCATTTGTCCCTCTAATTGCTCGACAAAAGGATAGATCATATTTCTAAAACCCAAATGTTTATCTCAGTATAGCTCAGTGGTGACGAGCCTGGATTTTGAAGCCAAACTGACCTAGGGTTCAAGCTCTGATTCTACTCCTTAATGCTGTGGAAAGGGCAGCTACCTTGTTCACCTCCAGGAACATAAGCACATTACAGTCTATATGAATGGCATCCCCGGAATAGGATAGACACTCACCTACACCAGTGGTAATGTACTCATGGAGTTACACGAGGTAGCTGGACAGGCTTCGGGTAAGTTATTTAATCTCTGAGCCTAAGCTTTCAAATTTGTAAAACTGGGGAGTGATAAAGGTGCATAATTTATCAAGCTTTGTGCAGATTACAGGGGAGAATATTGTAGTAAAAGTTTTAGCATTGTGCCTGGATGTGGTAAGACCTCAATACATGGTAACCTCAATACATCGTAACTCCTATTACAATTTTCCCAAAGATGTATACTTTTCAAAAAAAAGCTTAGAAAGATTAAGGGTTTTTGTGGTTTGTTTTTTTTTTTTTTTTTGTATGCTTTTCCATTGTCTGGCTTGCCTTTGCTCTCGGTTACTTCATCAGAATACTCAGAATGGAAGATATAGCATGAAAAAGAACTGAATAACCATCTGCTCATATTCTCCTGAGCCTGAAGGCTGATCTAATTTTATCTTAAACCAAAGTTTAAGAAATTATCCCTGAACTAAACTGGTTGGAAACCAAAGCCTTTTGAGAAATCAGCTATAGGAATCTCTTTGCACTTGGATGGGATTCAGTGAGGCCATGGCTACAGCAGTGACTCCGTAGCTAAACTGAGGGAACGGGAGTAGTTGAGGACTCGGTCTGGGTAGAGCAGGAAGACATGCAGGAATGACCAAGCTGAGAATGCCACCAGAGGAGTCTGAAAGACAGCCATATTTAAGAATAGTCAGAGAAAAAGAGGATGAACACAGTCATGAATCTATAGAAAAATCATTCGCAAATCTAATAAACACCAATGAAAGCCACTATGTGCTAATTCTTGGGAATAAAGATAGGAGGAGCACAAGAGATAATAACCTCGCTGATTCCCATTCTACTTTTGTTTGTATACCGGGCATAGGACACGGGCAGACTGAGTCAGAGTAAAGAGTATCACTAGAATAGACATGACACTAAGGTTCCAGTTCAATCACAGATTGTGGAGCCACTCAGATGCTTCCTAAGGAAGTTCTAGATCTTCAAAGCTATCTACCTTAGTTCCTCTAGTGGCTTACAGATTGGGAGGGAAGGGAAACCACTGAGGTCAATGGACATGTCTTCCTCTGCTGTCTCTTTCTCCAGCCCTCCAGGGATTGGGAACAGATCCAACTATTTAAGGACTAGCCAAAGGAACTGGGGTGAGAGAGGGAGCATGTAAAAGAGTTGTCCAATTGCATGCAGCCTAACCTCTGCTGACTCCCTCAAGGAACAGGCTATAGTGAATCGGACTGGCCTTTTGGGGTTGTGAATGAAGAGAATGTTCAAGAAGGGAAAAAAGAATCTGGGAGTGAACAATACGCTACAAATTAAGAGATTTTTTGGACCTGAGCTCTTCTCCACAGGATGACAGTTTAATCACGCTGATTCCTCAGCATAAAATGTAGTTTTGTCAGATAGATTTTAACCACAATTTACTTTAACCACCCCACTGCAGTTCTAAGACAGAAGACAGCCAACTCGTCAGAGAGAACTCAATTTTGTTCTTTGCATCGTCAAAATGTTCTTGTCTCAGGTGAGAAGCCCTGAAAACTATGCACAAATCTCTTTATAAATTACTTATCTGTTAGATGCTTATCTGTTAGATGCTGCGTATTTACCACCTCACATGTTTCTTTTAAGTTTAAGTTTGTAGGAAATGACTCATATTTCCAGAAGGCCAAAACAAAGTAAATGTACTTCAATATAGTAACATTGAAGGATGCAATTAATCTTGCAAGCTTCATTCAAGGAAGGTATAAAGTAGGACAATAATTCACTCTAAAGTCATTGATGTAGGCCCTTGAAGTCATTTTTTATCAACAAAAAGGGTTGTTTTCTGGAAGAAATAGAAGTGTACATATGATACTTATAATAACTAAAATATAATACGAATACTAACATACTAATACGTTCAGTTCTCCTGTGGAGACCTTTATTTATCTGCAAAGGTCTTGCTTCTGAGTCAGGCAGAACATTCTCCCAAGTGAGTTAACATTTCTGCACAATGGTGGAGAAGGGATGTGGTGTGAAGAAAAGAGCTTCTAGGCAGCCTTCGAGGAGGGTCTACATTCCACAAGAGGAGAGACAGAACCGAGACATGGCTGATGAGATTAGGATTTAGGGGGCCCACTGAGAGCCAGTTCCAGACACAGGCAGTTAAGGAAGTTAAGGATTGTCCAGTCAGTGATTGTTAGGTCATAAGAGACTGAAACTCATTCCAGTGAGCTTAAGAAAAAGGTGTGTGTGTGTGTGTGTGTGTGTGTGTGTGTGTGTGTGTGTATTTAAAGACTTAAAGGCAAGAAACACAGTCTGGTCTCACAAAAGAATGGAACCACCTCTGGAAAAGATCTTTATCTCTCTAGGATCCCATAACTCTCAGCTTTGTTCTGTCAGCACTTGTACTTTGTTTTACTCTCTACAGACTGGCTTCCCATGTTTTGAGATGCACAGGCCAAACCTGGCTACCGGACTCAGCTTTGTGTCATTTCCTGTTCTAAGGCTGTTACAGACTCACTAGAGCCCCTGAGTCCCAAATCCAAATTCTTGTAAGAGAGACTCTAATTGGCTCAGCTTGGCTCAGGCATCCATTGGGCCGGCTGCTCACTTAGTAAGGGCAATGGGGGCAGATTCTTTAAGGAGTACTGGGGTGGGAGGAATGATTGGCAGAGGAAATGATTTAAGAAACAGAATAGCAATTCTTTAGCAAAATGTCTTCTCCCCTTTTATTTAATTATAAGATCTCTTTTAGCTTCCTGAAACAGACTAGAAAGTACTATTAAAAGATACTTGCATCACCTCACAGGGGTAAATACATTATCCACTAGCATCCATTTTAAGATCCTGTCACAAAAGAATCAGGTTAATCAGTCAGTAACCTATTCAGCCAATAACCAATAGCCTACAGAGTCCCTAAAGGGACTCTGAGAAAATAAATCTGAGAAAGTAAATGTCTGTGATTGTAAACCATCTAGTTTGTGGTACTTTGTTATGGCAGTCACAGGAAACTAACCTAAATGCTCTACTCAGGTATTGCCATCCCTGGGTTTGCTTCCCAGATAATGTTTATATAGATCAAATGTCTGGGTCTCCCTAAAATCCATATGTTGAACTACTAACCGCCCAGGTAATGGTATTAGGAGGTGAGGACTTTGGGAGGTGATTAGGTCATTCATAAGAATGAGCCCACGTGATTAAGACTGGTGTCCCTGTAAAACAGAGCCAGGGAGATCCCCTGCCCCTTCTACCATGTGAGGACACAGTGAGAAGACTGCTATCTAGGAACCAGGAAGCAGGCTCTCAGCAGACACTGAGTCTGCCAGTGCTTTGATCCTGGACTTCTCAGTTTCCAGAACTGTGAGAAAGAAGTTTCTGTTGTTTATGAACCAGCAGATTACGGCATTTTGTTATAGCAGCCCAGATGAAGGCACCATTCAAGGACTGTGCTAGTGCCCTTTCTCTGCACTATCGTACTGTGCTTCTCACGCCATGGCGACCTCCTGCTCTCACAGTACAGATGACACAGTTCTATAACTGAGTACTTTTCTGTCTCTGGATTGTAAAGATTTCGAAGTACCAGAAACTGTCCTTATTTTTATACCTCCAGTGCCCGGCAGATAGTAGGGAATTCTATAAGTGCTTATTAAAGTGAGATGAAGATTATTTCCTCTCGTATTAAATCTACAATGCTCTTGTGTGAAAGTATTTACATTTCAAATACTTCAGACAAGCAAGTATGGAGCAAAGTAAACTCACATTGTTTAATTTTACCCCATACATTAAAATATGCTTCAGAAGACATTAGGAAGCCCAATAATTAAATACCTGAATGTACCAACTTCTAGTTGGTTGCCCCCAGCCCTGGTAAAATAAGGAAAAAGTTCTTTGAAATGAAAAAGTGTACTTTTTTGAGGAAAAAAAGAGGCCCCAGGTTGGTTTTATGAATTTAACTCTCCATAGAATCCCTCTCCATTCAAATAAAGTAATTGTAATTCATGAATTCAGAAATGTGGTACAAAAGCAGGTGAAGATAAATAGCACATGAGCCATTCGAGACAGACAGATTCACGGGGGAAATTAGAAGCTGTCATCAGGAGAGTTAATGGAAAGTCCACTAATCCTAATTTTCAGACAAGATAAATGGGAGTCCTGTGCTTCCCATCCAATTCACTCTCACAGGAGGTCTGCTTCTCTAGAGAGGACAGGACGGTGGTTCCATTTACCCCCAAGTACATATTAGCAGCCATGGTGCCATTTTTGCGATGTATGCTATAAATTTTGGTCTTATGTTTATTTTTTTTAATAAATAAATAGCTAAGAGACTCTTCTGTGTTATGCAGGGATTTAGTTTTCTCTAGTGTGAGTAATCGCTACTCAGTGTTAGGCTGTTCTTCAGATAAGTGGCACAAACTGTCTGCTGAGTGGCACAGAGTTCAGGGGGTGCTGGGCACACAGTTTCATCAGCACATTAGATGGCATAATTACACTATAATGCATGCCACTGTGGTAGCTGGGGAGGCAGAGTCTATTTTTATCTATTTTTTTTTAATATTCAAAAGAGTTTCAACTTCTAGATCCAGATTCCAAGCATAAATCTCTGAGAATCATTCTTCCATTATATTTGTTATACTCACTTAACTGAGCTTCTGAAACTTATTTCTCATACACATTTCTTTGCGTAGTACACATGGAGGGGCCTTTCCCAATTGTCATTCCATTTTTGTCATTCCATAGTACCCTACTCCAGGTCAGGGATTGGTTTAGAAATGCATGTGTAACAAAGTTCCGGCCGATGAGATGTGAGAGAAGTTTGCTGTGGGCTGGGGGGTGATGGGCCTGCTTATTCTAGGAAATACGTCCTTGGTTCTAACAGAGAGACAGAAGAGATAATTCCTCTTCCGCTTCTGGACATTGCTTGGTCTGATGTGAGGCCTAGAACAACTGCAGCCATCTTGCCTCTTGAGGAAGAAAGCCTCACCAAGATGGCAGAGTAGAGAAATGAAGGAACTTGGGCCTTCAGTGACATCTTTCAACCAATAAATCAAAGAACTCTGAGGTCTTTCCACTTGGAAACTTTCCACTGATATTAAGTAATACATTTCCTCATTATTTAAGCCAGGTTTTATGTTAGTTGCATCTGAAGGCAGTCGAAATTCTACACTCTGCTTAAATTCCATTGAAGAGATGACAGGCCAGTGACTCAGCTGCAAGTCAGTGGCTGAGTCACTACCTGTAGTGGGCATGTCTTTTTTGGCCTAAACCTTCTTTGATATACTTTCCTTTCTAGTTCTTATTCCATGAAGTTTCAGGACTGATCCAAATTTCCACTGCCAGGGGTCTGTGACCCAGGATCTGGCCACTGAAATGACCCCAGCAAGCTGGCTGCGGTGACAGGTTCCAGGATGGACTTGGACCCAAGCTAGGCCAGTGAGCAGCAACACTAGCAAACTGACATTAGCTGTTGGGAAAGGGGGATCTTTCTCTGCCAGAATTGCTAAGTTGTGAGGTTATCATTTTAAGGCCATCAATGCCATTTTTGCCTTCACATGGGAAGGGCATAAATGAGAAAGGAGCCAACAGAAGGGAAAGGAACCGAGAAAGATGAGGAAAGAGAGGGAGAGCATGTACCATAATGACACTTGTTTTTGTCTGTACAGACTGCTGTAACAAAATACCATAGATGGAGGAGCCTAAACAATAAACATTATTTCTTACAGTTCTGGGGTCTGGGAAGTCAAAGACCAAGACACTGGCAAATTCAACATCTGATGAGGGCCCACTTCCTGGGTCATAGTCACTGTCTTCTCGCTGTTTCTCAAACGGTAGCAGGGGCAAGGGAGCTTTCTGGGGTACTAATCTTTCACAAAGCACTAATCACATTTATGAGGGCCCTGTCCCCATGACCTGATCACCTCCAAAATGCCCCGTTCCCTAACACCATCACACTGGGGGCTAGGATTTCAACATATGAATGTGGGGAGACACAAACATGCAGACTATAACAACACTGACTGTAACTGCCAGAAGCTCAGCCATACACGTAGACTTTTCAGTGACATACACCAAAAAGGTCACTTTGGCTTAAACCAGTTTGAGTTCCTTTCTTTACTTGTAATCAAAATGATCCTAATTGATACAAAATTATGTCATTAGCTACCATTTTCCGACATCAATTATGTTCCAGGCACATTATATCATCACCTCTAGGCTCACAGTGACTCTGCAATGTATTACTTTACAAATGAAAACCCTGAATCTCAGAGGCTTTGAGGGATACGCCCACTTCACACACTATTGACAAGCTGAGCCGAGATCCAAACCCAGGTCTGTCAGACTCCAAAAAGACGGTGCTTTCCCTCCTCATTGGCATTAATAACATCCACACTGCATTTCAGAGAGCCCACACTTCTTTTTAAAATTTATTTTTTCAAATAACAATTCATCCTTTTAGTATAAGACAGAAATGGATTCAAATTTCTGTTAGTACTTCTTCCCTTGTTTCCCAGGATTTTTTGTACACAGGTAAAGCTATTTGATGAAACACTTGTAATTTCTCACTTCCTTTGCTCTTGTTTTCTTCTCCTGGAATTTTCTTCTGTTTCTACATTATCAAATCCTACGTGTTCTTGATGATACAGCTCAAATGTTATTCCTTTCACAGGGTCTTCTCCAACACCTTGAGATAAAAGCCACCTCTTCTTTGAACTATTCTTTCACTGTGTTTGTGCATCTCTAATGACAATTTCCTTTTATCTCTTAATGAAGTTACTTGGGTAGGAGGCTTTTATCCCTTAATAGAATGTAAGTTCTTTAAGTAATATATATTTGATCCAACTTTGCATCCTTGTATTACCTAGCATGGTAGGATCTATAAATGTTGACTGAGCAAATGGATGAATAAAAGGCATTTAGAGACCCACCTTCATAGCTCTAGGATCCCATGGGCAGCCTGTAGTTAGGTTATCAGGGTCTTTGGACACCATTTAGCAAGTAACTTGAATAAGGTAGGCATTCAATAATAAAATGACTTGAACTTAGCATAATACTTAGACCCTTCAAAAGTGAGCACAACTTTATTATGAACTATACTCAACGCCTTGTTTTCCATTAGGGCCATGCATTAGTTGAGTTGTATCAACCTTCCTATTTATATTTTTCACATTTTCACATATTATAGTAAAACATTGCTTTGAATTCTTATTTCATGTCTTTGGTGAATCTATTCCCTCAATGACTTTGTCTCTCAGGCTATTGTTTTGCCACATCACAGGAGACCCAAGGCCTTTATTCTGAGAGTACGGTTTCTACTAACATTAAGTGTTCTAAGTAAAAGTCAATTCTATACTTGATTGATGCTGCCCTGTGCCTAAACTGTTTCTGTAAAAAGGATGACATCCTGTTACTTTTCTAACATCTGCTCTTCCGTGATTACACAATTTGAACTCATATTAATATGTCTGCTCATTTTTAATGGACTCAGATTAGTCCACTCACATTCCTATTTCCAAAATACCTTTTAAAATTCATATTAAATAAATATTCTTACCAGCTAGATTCCAAAGGGTTGGGAAGGACTTCACTTGTCCCAATATAATCTCTAGAAGACAAGTTTCATATCAAATGTGTCATGTGATGAAGTAAATTTAAAATCCCATGCAATACTCTATTTAAATATTTTAATGCCAATATTACCTTATGATTAGTGTGCTGAGAAATTTTAAAAAATTATTTAAAAAAGGCTCAGGTAAGCCATGTTGCACATTATCTCATGTATATTACAGCTACATTTTAGGTAACAATATTTGACTCATTTTTCCTAAAACTTTTGCAAAATTGTGTAAAAATAGAATAATTGGCATAGAAAGATATAGTAATCAGGGGAAAAAAATACCCAAACCCAATGTTACAACTAGTTGAATATAGCTTATATACATGAGAATAACCTTTTCCTTAATGCATGGATCGCCACTAGAAATGATGTCAAACGTCAAAGCTTCCCAACTTTATATCCTCAGAAGCAAAATCATGAAAGCAAACTTATAATTACTACTAATAGATAAGCTTGCAATGAGTTGCTTTCATTTCATTCATTTTTAGTTTAGAACAGCAAGGAGTTCCTGACCAGGTACTGATAATTAAATTCCTCCTCTTTACTTAGGTGTGACCCTATTCCTAAAACATGTTTTTTGGTAAAGGCTTTTCAAGGATCTCTCAAAATGATGGGCTACTTAATTTGGATATGCTTCTCTCTCTCTCTCTCTCTCTCTCTCTCCCCTCTCTCTGTCCCTTTCTTTTTCTAAAGGGCTTTACTTTAGCAGTGTTGTGTTGACAGGGGAAAAAAAAAACCCTAAATCACACACATACATTTTATTCTTTTCCTCTCCCTGTTTTTTACTGCCTGAACTCCAGGATTCCTTTTCTTTTTAATAACTCACACCACCACACTTTAAACTCCGGGAAACTAAGTCTATATAAGAGTTTGCATGATGGTTAACATTCAAATATTAAATATTAGGTGCCTGGGAAGATTCGAAGCATCTTAGAGTGTTTATCTATTTTTCATACACAATCTTAACGGAAAAACCTCTTCTTAAAGTAAATCTTTGCATTGCTTTCCCAGTTTAGCTCAATTTCAGATCCCTTAAGAGGAAAAAAATCTCTCGCTCCTGGAAAGGAGAAATAATATCCTAATTCATGATATTCGGAGGCCAGAACCCAAAGCTCTAGTTTCTTTTTCTGACTCTTTTAAAGACCTATCTATCTATTTCAGAGAAAAAGAGCACACAGGCAGGGGGGAGGGACAGAGGGAGAGACACTCAAGCAGATTCCATGCTGAGCCTGGAGCCCCAACTAGGTTCAATCCTATGACTGTGAGCTCATGACCAGAGCTGAAATCAAGAGCCAGACGACTGACTGAGCCACCTGGGAGCCCCTCTTTCCCACTCTTAACTAGATATGTAGACACAGGCCAATTGCTTCAGATCCCCAGGTCTCCCACACATCCTGAAATTGACAACTCCACGATCTCACAGTCTAATGTCAAGCTTCCTTTAAGTGCAGCAGTAACAGATAAGGTTAAGTCTTTGTTTTCAGGAACTCATGATCTCATTGGGCACTACCATTTCCTAAAGAAAATTAGTTACCACATTTTATAGTCTTATTTGTTGTAAAATGTTTAGCTCTCATTGCCTCTGAGCAGTTGAGAGTACCTGAACATCTCTAGAAGCAGAGTGATTTTCATATATATTTCTAATATTGCAATATTAGACTGTTTTATAAGTTGAATATTATGTCACTAAATATTATGATCTAGTAGCCCTGAGATAAATGGTTCACAACTTAATTCTTTCCTTCAGAGCTACAGCTAATGTTTCTATTGTCTATCAATTTAGCTATGGGACTAAAGCTTCTAACAAACAAGAGTCCCCAGTACCGACTAGACAGAGAAACATGTCTATACCAGCATAGCCACATGTACCAAATGTGTGCAAACACTGTTTGAAATGCTTTGCATGACAGAACAATCTCACTCCTTGGGACACCAGTACCTATGGTGAATTGGAATATGGAAAAGGAGAATCGCACATTAATGTTCTGAAGAAGCCATATTTAGAAAATAATGCTTGAAATGCTTAAGGACAAAAAGTCTCATCTTTTGTAGAAGATATTCAAGGGTAAGGCATTCTGATAAACTTGATCTCAGGTCATCGACCCTTCAAAAATGTTCAATTTTCATACCGTCAAAGAAGCATTTTTCCCTTGCAGGGGCATTTGCTCTTTTATTTTGTATATAATCATCATGAATATAGTTGCATTATATTAAATTTTTTTTAAAATCATCATGGTCATTTATACTTTTCTGCCTCATATATAAGTAATACTAAAGATTACTTTATATTTATCTATGAAGTGCAGCCCTTCTTCTTTGGAAAAGACACAGATGCAATTATGATTTGATGTTAATATGTTTCAGTAGACTATGCAAATTTCACAAGATAATTATGTCATTATGTTTATATATAACCAAGACAAAAAAATTACTAAGACTATTCAAAGAACTTAATCTTTGTAATTAAATGCGTGCTATTATTTTTATTCTCTTATGTATTACCAAAGCACCCTTAATGCTTCCCCTTATTATGACACTCATCAAGCAGTATTTTTTTATGTCTCCTCACTGGACTAGAACTATTTCATAGGCAAGGACTTCATGGTATTTATTCATTCTAATCTCTGTGTGTTATCTGAGAAAGATAGATGATAGATTCATACATACATAGATATGGATTCCTTCCTGTGGCTTTAATCCTCCCAAATCAAACAAGTGATAATCAAGCTTGATATCTCTTTGATAATCACAGTTAAGTAATGTCTTAAATAGAAAAAGCAGAAACCGGAAAATATTTAGGGATAAGGTTAACAAAATTATTAAATACTAAAATTGATTCTTCAAGGGATCGATTTAAATTCACGTAATTTGCTTACAATAAGTGTTTACAGAGCAGCTAAACTGAGGAGATACACAAGCAAAAAGGAGAGAGGAGGGGAAAAGTAATCTTTAGTGACTGTTAAAACTCATAAATCTAAATTGAAGAATACTGAAAGTAAATGTGAAGACAATATCACCATTCTGAGATGGGTTCAAAACATTGAAAGTCAGATGATGTAACTAGAAGTTACCATAAACACTATAAAATATGAAAATGTGAATGGTAAACTTGGAACATTAGAACTGAAAGACAATTTCAGAACACGTTAATAATCTGCCAAATTTAGAGATACTGTCACTTTCTGTGTCAACTGTGACAATATTGTCAATGTCTTGATAGTGAAGAGATGAAATTTCAGTATTTGAGGACAGAAAGAAATAGACTCCAACTAAAGGGCAGATGCCATTTCTTTTTTTCCCTATAAATTCACTGCCCTTCCAATAACTGGATATTTCTAGCTCTCCTTTCAAGCCTTCTGCTTAAATGTGCTACTCTTGGTGTTTGGGAGTGGACCACAAAGGTATATCAACATCTTAGACCCAAAGCTCTGCAGACTGGACTCTTCCTACCAACAGGAGAGGTTACACTAACCCTTTTTACTCTTCTCCCTAGGTAGAAATTATGGGTTCAAAGTGAAATGCAACTAGCTTCTAACTACCTCTTGCCTTCAGTGTGGTATGTTACTCATTTGAAATACAGTAAGATCATTTGTTTCTGTTTCTATTCTATTTGGGGTCACTCTCATCTATGGACTTCCTTGTTGTTGTTGTTGTTGTTGTTGTTATTTTTAGTATGTGAAATATTAACATGGTTCCAAATGTTAGATTTTCATAAAAAGTTCTTTTCAAAGCGTTATCCTTACCCCCATTTCTTTTTATTACACAAAAAGTAGCACATTATAGTCTTTGGTACTTTGAGTCTTTCACTCAACAATATATTCTAGAAATTACTCCATATCATTTCATAGAGATTTCCCTTTTTCTTTCTTTATATAGCTACATAATTACATAGCACTCCATTTTTTGGGTGCATTGAGTTTGTTTAAACATTCTCCTATGTATGAGCATTTTGGTTGTTTCAATTTTTTTGCCATTATAAACAATGTTGCAGAGTGTTTTTGTATTCTGCGAGGTTTATTCGAAGAGCAAATTCCTAGACATGGGATTGCTGGGTCAAAAGATAAAGTTATGTGTAGTTTTGTTATATATTTCCACATTTCCTTCCAAAAGGATTGTACCCATTTGTATTTCTACCAGAAATGTATGCGCATACCTATTTTCTCATAATCATGCCAACCAAATGTGTTTTTATCACTCTGATGGGTCATAGGTGATATCTCTGTGTGATTTTAAAATCTGCTTTTTTTCTAAGTATGAGTAAGAATGAATATCTTTTCATATGTTGTAGGGCCGTGTGTGTGTGTGTGTGTGTGTATATATAAAAATATATATCACAAATTGACTATGTTTTTTACCCATTTTTCTACCAAGTTTCAAGTGTCTCTTCAGGGAAAATTCACAGAAATAAGATCTCTGACTCAAAAAAGATAAATGAATATGTAGTTGTATTAGATATTGCCAAATTCTCTTCTAAAGGGTTATACTGGCTTGCATTTCCACCAGCAATGGGTGAGAGTACCTGTGTTCCCACAGCCTAGCCAACAGAATGTGCTATGATACACTTTTTAGTATTTGCTAGTGCTATGGTCTGAATTCCCCACACCCCACCCCCTTTCACACATCATAATCCTAACACCCAATGTGATGGTATTAGGATGTGAGGCCTTTGGGAGATGATTAGGTCATGAGAGCAGAGCTTCATGAATGCGATTAGTGCCCTTATCAAGGAGACCTGAGAAAAACCCCTTGTCCCTTCCTCCATATAAGATTACACAGAGTAGACAGCCATCAAAAAGGAAGCTGGGTCTCATTAGACACTGGATCTGCTGGCACCATGATCTTAGATTTCCCGGCCTCCAGAATGTTTAGAAATAAGTTTCTGTTGTTCATAAGCTACCCAGTCTATGGTATTTTGTTATAGAGCCCGAATGGACTAAGACAGTCAGACAAGTGAGGAATAGTAACACATTGCCATGGTATCATGCCCTCTGCAGTTGGAAAATTAGATGGCCAACTTCCACTCCAGAACACAGGGCAAGTGTATTATGCTAGAGTCCCTTCACTGCCTGAAGCATTCCCCAAGAGGCTCTTGTGTTCTCTCCTGCTAGCAAATCTTAGGCAGGAATACTCTAGCACAATAGATAGGATCTTCACGGTGAACCTCAAAAAGTATGTGGTCATAGTCTCCATCCCACTTCTCCCAAGGAGTTGACATCTTTGCAAAATTCTTTAACCCCTACTCATTCACAAGCTCATAAACCAAGAACTACCAAAAGGGGAAGGTTTTATGAACCACACAAACTCCTGATATGCCCTTATGCCAAGGCAATGACTTGTCTTGCATTGACAGAAATAAGGGAAAATCTTCTGACTTTCTTTTGAGCAAAGATGTCTCTGTCCACCAGGAGAGAAGAAACATCAACCAACACCAAATTGATCACTTCTCAAAGTTCCAATACACTGATGATTCCACTGGCCCAAAAGATGTCACCTCAAGGAATGCTTTTCCATCATTAAGTGCCTCAAGATTACGTATTACCCTCCAAGAAGCTGATAGGGAAGGGAGGGTCTAATTATGAAATCACTAGCTAATGTCAGAGGAAGTGATAGAACTTCTGAGTAACTGGGTGTCATAGCCACTGCTAATATCTGTGCTTAGCACACTGGACTTCCTAATGTAGACATTTGCCAATTGGCACAGACACTGAGCTTTCAACCCACCCCACGTCAATGTTCTCAGGCCTCAGGTGTAACTGTCTTCAATGAAGGAGCAGGGCAGGCTCTTTGTTCCCTGTCAGGAACGGCACCTTCCCTTGGCTCTCCCCTCTCCTACTCAGCAAGCTCTGAATACTTGGCAGCCCTGTGGGATCTGACCTGTTTTAACCCCTCATGCTCTGATGTAGCATTCATCACTCTCAAAAGATGCTGAGGGATCAGAATAGCACAGAGTTACTTCTATAAATAGACAATCCCAAAATGGACTCCCCCCACCTAGCAAGTGAATTACTTCCCAGGAGACTTTTTAATAGATAAAAGAGTGGAGGAATGAGCCAGGAAGGAAGACAAGGAGAGGAGTTTACAGATGTGCTATGACATAACACCTTCTAAATCTACTGGTGGCCAGGCATAGTGGCAATCTGCCTGCCTATTTCAATTTTGATCAGTTCTTATTACTTAGTGAATATACAGTTAATAAAGAGCTAAGATCTTTAAATCATCCAATATTCTTGCCACCTGTTAACTTTTTGTAGTTTGACAAAAGGAATAAAACCTAAAGTAATATTGAGAAATTTGAACTATTTAGACATTCTAATTATTCCCATGTCTATTGTCAAATAGCTGTGTCCTGTTATTTAGATTAAATAATTATGTAAATGTGAAGTATAGCTCTAACCAGCTACTTTTTTGTACACAGTCTGAATCCCACAGATTAATAGATCAACTTCTCAAATAATAAAAATCAACATGCACAGGCTAAGTATCTGGCACATAGTAAATGCTCAAATGGTTTTTGAGGAAACTAGAATTTTATAAAAAGTTTCAAGTGTAATTTCATACATATTTCTGCGGAGAGAATCTGTTATCATTTTCAATGGACTATTATCCCCCAAAAGGTTAGCAACAACCAGAGTAAGGTATGGAATTTCTTTTAACCTGTGTTAGACATTACACACATATTAAAGCAATAGTCCTTTCATTATGCAATCTCATACTTCTCCTAAATAAATAACGTGGTCTTTGCCATAAGTTTAATGATTATTTAAAACAATAAAAATAAGATATGCAAATATCAATTTAGTATACTATGTACTTGAGCATTATGGCTTTTTGTGCTTGAACAAAAATTCTCACCCATTTTTCTTAACAATGAACAGGTTGGGTTTTTCCCCCCTTTTCCTAATGGTGTTTCCTTCTAAGGATATTCACTTTAGGAAAAACGTAAATGTTCACAAATATGAACAAAAGAGATTTTCAACTTGTTAAAAGTTTCTATCAATCATTGTACTGTTTGGGGAGTACTAAGCCTATTTGCCAGAAAATTCAGATCTTCTTACATATCAAGTCTTTATTTATTTAAAAAATAGGCCATTAAAGTAATGAATGAGTATGGAGACAAATTATGAGAAACAGTTTTTGAAGGAAATATGGTAGCTGACAAGATAAAAAGAAGCATAATAAAAATCTACAGATGAGTAAATGTTTGGCATTTAAACAGCTCAAGCCCAGATAAAGTACTTCCACCCAGAATTATTCATTTAAATTCTAGGCCCTCAAGCAAAACGTCATAAAGTAAAAGAAGCCATGAAGTAACTCTAGGAAGTAAATTCTGATCAACGAAGAAGGACTTGATGGCAAAATGGGAGTGAGAGAAACAGGGAAAAAGGATGACGTCACCTGGGCATTCACAAAAGAAATGTAATGAAGTGCCAGACATTTCTGGACATACATGTCCGACTGACTTAAAAGCTTGACTTCAAAAATTCCTGGGAATAATAAGTATATGCCAACAGTCAGAGACACAAGGGAAAAAAATGTCTCATGAAGATCACAGATCATGAGCAAGGAAATTCTGACTATACATTCAAACAATTCCAACAAGAGCTGGTGGGGAGGAGGTGACCATCAGGACAAACCAGCAGGGCTGTCTAAAGAGCCCTCTGACAAGCTCAGGCTTTCAAGGACCAGAGTCAAATACGAGGGAATCAAGAAAAGCAAAGACAAGTATAAACAATAGCATGAACATCAGGGAAGTCAAAGAATGAAAGAACAGAGACAAGGGAAAAAAGAGCACTGAGGAAAACACAGTGTTGCTGAAAGCACTTGATATATGCCAGGTAGTGCAGACCATGAAGTATATGTTGTCATTTCCTCCATTTTATAGAGGAGAAAACTAACGTGTAAGGAGGTAAAGTAGCTTCTGCGATATCCTAAACCTTTTAAACAGTGGAACAGAGATTTCAAACCAGTGAGGGACCGACCTTATTCCTTACTCATGTCTCCTTCCATCTGGAGGAACATCCTTTTATCCTGGCCCTTCTCCATCTCTCTCACCACTCCACCGCAGTGGAAGAGGGACAAATACCCAATTGGTAGGCTTAGAAGGAGCAACTGTGCTAGCCAGCCCTTTCCCCTGGCTCCCTTCTCCTCCTCCTTCTCCTTTTCTTCCCTCCAACTCTCAGGAGACAGCGGCCTCTGCCTGCAATGTTCTCAGACACTCTAGCCTTGATGCAAATTAGAGTGAGGTCTTGCCCCCTTGGGGAAGTCTGCAGTGGTCCACAGCTGCCTGAGACTGACTGGGAAGGTCAGTCAGATCCTGGGGTGCACCTCCAGCTCACTAGCTACCAGATATGTCAAATTCTCCAGTATCAGCTCTATCAATCATACAGATGATATATTTATTCCCATAGGCCTCATTTTTGGGGAGTTCTGGTTCTCAGCTGGTTCTGTGTACAGGCTTCTCAAAGACTTCAACAAAACCCTGCTTTGTATGATCTCAGGCCTCAGCTCCTAACCACTCAGCAATAGCATTTTGCATATGTTTTATGTAAGGTGGAATAAAGCTTACAGATGATGGAAAGAATGACTAGGTTATTTTGTGATAGCTTTTCCAGAAAATGGAATATTTTACTAAATTAGAAACGGCAAAACATGATTAAGAGAAAACTGAAAATCAAGACAGAAAAGGGGAGAGTAAAAGACCCTGTAAAATCTTTGAATAAATTTTTCAGGCCCAGAAAAATGATACTGCAGCCTAACTAAATAGCTTATGCCTCAGAGCCACTGTTGGTCATAGCTGAGAAGTCATGGAGTATGGGAAACGTTTCCAGAAAACTGGAGATGAGCAAATGTCCCTTGTTTTCAAAGGGTAAAAAAATGGCAAATTCTCAGAAATTACAACCAGTAGGCTTGACATCAACCTGCAGGAAACTCACAGAACAGGTCTATAAGAGAATGATAAAAAGAACAACCAGAAAGATGGGTCCACTAAAAAAAGTAAGTTGCTCCAATTCATTTCATTAATATTTTTGATAAATTTACAGATGTGTTTATCAAGAAATGCTCAAAAACACAGCATGTCTTTATTTCAACAAAGCACTGAACAGAGACTTTCATAATCCACTTGATCTACCGGGAGACAAGAAAATGCAAGGATATTACACTGTTAAATTGCTTGGCATCTGGAAGATCAATCATTGTGAATGTGAATGACATTTGTAAGGTGAACGGGGTGCCGGCCTTCTCATCGTATACCCTATTTATCTACATACTTTTGCTCGTCAATTATGTCTCAAAGATGCTGGAAAAAAATAAAAAGCAAATACAATCTTAACGTAGCACTACAAGAAGAAAGAGCCCCAGAGCATGGAAAGAAACTTTTCCAATGCACTCTTTAATAGTCAAACCAAATTTTGAGTTTTGCGTGAGAGTCTAGATACCACCTGTTAAGAGAGAAAATGACAAAGAGGGGCAGGTTCAGAAAGCAGTGAAGAAAGGGTGACAATCCTGCATATCGGGTCCATTAGAAGAAGGTTGAGGGAGTTTGGAATTTTAGTCTGGGGAATAAAAGACAGTGCTAAGCACGTAGAGCGGCTTTGAGTCATTTAACTGTGTTGGGCCTCAGATTTTTCTTATATAAAATGAAGGGTCTTAAAACTGATGAGGTCTTTATGGCCTCAGTCTCTCAAATTATATGCTTCGTCTGTCCAAACATTTGAAAAGTCACAGCAAAGGACAAAAGAACACGATCTTGCTTACTGAAGAAGGCAGAATCAGAGTCTGTGGGTAACTGCTACAATGAGGTCCATTTTTAACTAAGCTTCAAAGAACTTCCTAACAGTGGATGTATCCTACAAGAATGGAGTGTCGATGGCTAAGGAGACCGACAATGGAGATATTACGCAAGCAGTGGGTGGATGAGGAGGAGGAGGAGATGATGTTTATTCATATTTAACTGTAATTCTTATCATTACAATAGGTTAAATGTCTATACACCGATGGGGGCACTTTATATATGTTAATCCCATGTATGGGTGAGCTTCTGTCCAAATTACCCTGGGAGAGAATTCTTCAGTGGCTGGAAAGATGGTCTAGATGAGTGGTCCTCAAACTCTAGTACAGAGGACCTGGTGAAGCTTTGATTTTGCGGTCCCACCCCCAGAGTTTCTGATTCAGTAGGTCTGGAGAAGATCCCTAGAATTCACATTTTTAACAAATTCTCAGGTAATACCGATGCTGCTGGTTCAGGAACTATGATTTGAAAACCACTAATCTAGATTATTTCTGACTTCATTTCAATGCTAAAGACAAAGTTTCAATAACTACCTTAACTTTTCTCCATGAGAAACAGAGATCCTCCCTCCCTCAGCGCAAGACCTTAAAACAGCAAAATAACTTTTAAAAAATCAGATCACTGAGAAATATCAATTGGTTTAACCACTTGAGCTACTGTGCCCCACCTTTCCCTCATTTCTTTCTTAAAATGCTGGCTTTTGGGGCGCCTGGGTGGCATAGTGGTTAAGTGTCTGCCTTCTGCTCAGGGCGTGATCCCGGCATTATGGGATCGAGCCCCACATCAGGCTCCTCCACTATGAGCCTGTTTCTTCCTCTCCCACTCCCCCTGCTTGTGTTCCCTCTCTCACTGGCTGTCTCTATCTCTGTCAAATAAATAAATAAAATCTTTAAAATAAATAAATAAATAAATAAAATGCTGGCTTTTTAAAAGTAGAGTTAAAATGCTATAGTTTTGAAATGGGCAGACAAAAAAGCAAACTTTCCTTTCTTTGCCTTGGTTCTTCGTTATTATGCAATTTCAGACGCTCTTATTGTTACCTCCCAGGATCTGGGGATTAATGAAATCTAAAAAAAAGAAAAAAAAAAAAGGAAACCTAATACTGTAAAAGAAAGTATTACCAGTACGATATAATGAGAATGCTGTTAAACGGTTTTGAAATTCTGGAAAGATAAACTTTTTGGCACAGAGAGCACGGGAGCATTTGCAGATGGTGTGTGTGTGTGTCTGTGTACATATATTCTGTTAAAAAGTAATATTTCATCCCTCATTGCTTCAGGTGACTTCTCTCTGCTATTTTTAATGCTTTCATTACTTGAATTTGCGGCACCCCAGGGGTCTTTAGCTATTTCAAGAGGTGTCATGAAATTCTGAAAAGTTTCTCAAAATAACACGTAAGTCACTTTAATTGAAAAAAATCCATATTTTTTGTATAGAAATTTTCCAGAGTGGTGAAAGGGACAAAGGGGGATGTTTAGAACTGAAACAAACAAAAAAAGGGAAATTTGCTGATATTGTATTACACTTTCATTCTGTGCTGATTCCCAAACGAATGCAAAGTTGTACTCTGTGCCCACAGACACTTGGCATCTAAATCAAATGCAAAATGCCCCACATATTTTGAAATGAAAAAATACCCCATATTTTCAGGCAGTTCTTAATTATCTCATTAACAGACTGCTTGTAATGGCTGAAAGCCCTAATGATTGTTTCTCTTTAATCTGAGACTATTTTTGTACTTAGAGGTGAAAAGCTGTTTTCCTGATGACCTAAGAATTAATGTTAAAGGTGTCACTAAGAGGAGCTGGAAGGTGGTCATGATCACGGACGGCCCTTTTGCAAAAGACAGTTTTCTTCTCAAATCATGCAAAGTCTCTTTTCTCTTAAAACTGTTCCTAGGGGGTGCCTGGGTGGCGTAGTCTTTAAGCGTCTGCCTTTGGCTCAGGGCGTGATCCCGGAGTTCTGGGATCAAGCCCCACATCAGGCTCCTCTGCTGGGAGCCTGCTTCTTCCTCTCCCACTCCCCCTGCTTGTGTGCCCTCTCTCGCTGGCTGTCTCTGTCAAATAAATAAAATCTTTAAAAAAAAAAAAAAAACTGTTCCTAGAGTTGAGGAGAGGAGACAGAGAGGATTTGAAAGGGCTTCTGGACCTCTCTAGATAAAAAGAGGAAGCTGAGGCATTACCATTATGATTGCATTGATTATTGATTAGGTCCTAACAGAAAGTTATTTTATTTTTAAAACTAATAAGCTGCTAATTGTCTTTATCTGACAAAGGGGGCCACATTCCTTTTTTTGTTTTGTTTTAAAGATTTTATTTATTTATTTGACAGAGAGTGAGAGACTGCCAGCGAGAGAGGGAGGGGCAGTGGGAAAGGAAGAAGCAGGGAGCCCGATGTGGGGCTCGATCCCAGGCCCCGGGATCATGCCCTGAGCCAAAGGCAGACGCTTAACGACTGAGTCACCCAGGCGCCCCCCACATTTCTTTTGAACACCAAGCACAGTGGTTTTGTTCTTCTTTATAAATGAGCAGCAGATGGGCCAGGGAACATCCTGGAGCTCTGCAGGCTGGACTGGCTGTATGCTCTGATGAAGCAGAGGAGTGGGAAAGGCCTGAATTCCCAGGGCAGCATCGTCATTTCCAGCTTTCCCTGTTCTACACGTCCACTTGCCGTACCTTTCACTCTCCCCAGACACATCATGGCTGCCCACTTCTCCCTACTCCAGTTTTCACCCCTTAAGCCAATGCCAACTTTTCATAAATTTAAACATCTCATTCACACTTCCCCCAGAAATTCAAACATGTCCCTCAGGATGAGGGGAGGGGAAACTCTAGTTGGCCATCTCTGTATTTTCTTTGTAACCTAGCAATGAAAAGGGTGTGGTTGTGTTTCGTTTTCTGAAGGTGGCATTATAAATATGATAGTTCTGTTATATTTTTATAAAATAAAAACAAATGACATGATTGGTTATGTCTTCTCAAATTTTTCACTTGCCTCCTCCCACCTGACCCCTCCACCCCCACAGATTGATGGCATTTCTCTTAGAATCCATTTTTCCAAGTGAGGATTGTTGCTTTAATTTCTATGTCATGTCCAGGACTGGCTATGTAACTTGTGGGGTCCAGTGCAACATGAATACACAAGTTCCCTTGTTAAAAAATTATTAAGAATTTCAAGAAAGCAACAGCAGAGCATTAAACCAAAGGTGGAGCCTTTCTAAGCTTGGGGTCCTGCATGACTACACAGATTCTAGCCATGAAGCTGGCCATGATCATGACTTTTCAGCTTCTGCTCCTGTGACTCTTTCTGTGTTTCCCAACTCTGATTCCTAAGGGTAACAGTCTGACTGGCTGAGATAAGCATTTTATTGTGTCACTGCTCGCTGGCAAGCCTATTCGCTGGAGGTCCCTTGGTCAGTTAAGTGTGTCAGGACCAAGCAGTTGTGTGTGACCAAGGTGAGGGTGTTGGAATGGGAGTAGGGAATGGATCTCCTAGCACAGGACGTGGACACTCAAGCAGCAGGGACAGTGGACGAGGTAGTTTTCTTTAGGAGGGGATGTAGGTAGGCATCATTGACATTGTTAGTACAAAGCATAACAACATGTATTTCCAGTTTGAGCCTGGCATCTGTGTGTGTAAAATGGAGTCACAATATTTTGGAGGGTAGTTCAGGGGCTACAAATGAGATAGTGGCCTAAACAAGTTGTAAAGCCCTGACCAATAATTGTGATTGCCACTGCAACTGAGGGAGCTCACGCACAGCGAAAACTAATTTAATATTTCAAATGGCCCAATACTCAAAACCGTTTGTGTGTAACACTAGGCTGTTGGGACCCTGCTCTTGCGGTAGATGCTGAGGACGACCAGCACCACGAACTAAACAACACAGATTCCACGTCCTGAGTGTGGACACACACCAGGGACTGCAGCTTGTTCAGATACACAGAGTCATTGCTACTAGAACTCAGTGAGAACCAAGAGACAATCTATTTAATAGACTGTGGCTTGTGGTATTTGTAACCTGTTGATGAAATAACATGTTTCCTTTGGGGGAAAAAAAAAAAGGAATTTTCTACCATTCTCCTGAGAAAGGTCTAAGCTGCCCTTGATTCTGTCAGTAACTAGGAGTGACTATCCCACTCTGGGTCATTATCATTGTGATCACACCACTTCTTTCTCTCGGCTTAAAAAACTCATTCCCATATATATTTTCCCCCCTGAGGATTTTTGTCTAATCGATGATCTCTTTCAGTTCAACCACTGGATCTAGTCATGGGTTGTTAACCCCAGGCCCTATCTTTTACCCTCCCCTTTCCCTTGTTCCATTTAAGTTGAATTTTATAATCCGTATAAGAATTTAAGTCAGTCACATGAGGGATTCTGAAACATGAAGGATTTTGAATTCCAACAATGATATCAGTAGTTTTTGATATTCAGGAATTTTCTCCCCTGTGAGACTGGGTGTGTGTGTACTTGGTATTTAAAGAACATTTAGATTAATAAGAGTGTAAGAAAAAGTTCAAATTGCGAAACCCAGGAGTTACACCATATAGAACTTTTGACGCAGTCCTATGTGATAAATGTTACTCACCAAATGAATTATTACAAAGAAACTTTCACATTATTCAATACTAAAAAGAATCAGGAAAGTAAAAGTTTAAAAAGTAGTGCTTTCAGGGGAAAAAAAGAAGACCTTGACGGAGCATTTTGTGAGTAGGTGAGGCTCATTGTAAGCTGGGCATGCCTGTTTTCTTCGCTCCAGCAGTCTCGGGCAGAGCGGGCATGCGTCTGCATAATCCTATTATATGCTGGGTGCTACACTTAGCCTTCCCGATGATGACTTACATTTATCAGAAACACTCACTTTGGACACACACCACAGTAGCAGTTCCAACTGGTTTCCAAAGATCGATGGCAGCCCTAAGTGAGAAAGACTCTACTAACTACCCTACAGATATTTATTTGAAGAACGTGGGCTTGTATGTGCATGCTACTATGTGTTGTGTACTTAGCCAGCACGCTGTAAAAACTGCCTTTGTTTTTTTAACACTTGTTTCTAGGTAGAAGTGATTTCAAAACCCCTCAGTTTTTTTGAATGCCAGCTACTGCACAGATACAAAAAAAATCACATGCTTAGAGAAAATGGAATTATAAACAGCTTTAGGATATTACCCTTTTCCTTCCACCACTCAAAAATCAATTAACTTTCCATTTTGGCACAACACACTAGGACAAGTAAAGAGCACATAAGAAAAGTAAGATTTCAAAAATGTGGTGAGGAGTTTATCAAAATGCCTTAAACAGTTCTCAATGTGGGGACAGGAGAATTTTTAGTTCATGGATATTCCAGGGCTCTGAGGGGTTTATCGGGAGAACATATCACTATATGTTTTAAAAACCATCAATCTCATGAAAAACAAAATCTAAATATATTTACTACTAAGAAAATTGATATCTTATTTTCTCACCACGTAGGTGAAAGCTCACAGAGCTATATTTTAACTGTGAGTTTGTCAAGGAAGAGTTAAGAAAATTTCCTGTGTGTCCAGATTGGGACAAATGGAATTTTGAGCACTTTCAAGATCTTCCAATTTGGATTTTGCATAGAATTAGTAGAACCCTGATTCTCTGATGATCAGAAATTCACTTTGGACTTTGGCTAATATGACCAGATGTTCCATTCTCCTGGGATAGTCATGGTTTGTGCCTGGTATCTTAGTATCTCATTTGCTTTACTATTAGTCCAGAATGCAGTAAAAAAATTGTAATGATGCATTATTAATAGTGACATTAAAATAAGCAAGGGTGAGTTTGACAGACCTCCATTTTGTACTTTCAGTTTCTGATACAGTGTCATCTAGTAGCAATGTAAAACACACATGTAGTGATCACAGTTCACACTTAACATGTAGTTAAATGTGCAAGATGACCAGTGACAATTCATCTTTCTTTGGCTGACCCTTTCCAGATAGAATGTAATTAACACCTTCTGTGTCAGCTATCTATTGCTACATACCAAACCACTCCAAATAGAGGGGCTAAAAATAATAAACCATAATGAACTATGATGTATTATTTTTCATAATCCTATGGACTGACTGGTGGCTCTTCTACTAATCTCATCAGGGCTTACTTGTGTGGTTACATTTAGTTGGTGACTGGGATATGTTGCAATACCCAAAATGGCTTCACTTATATGTCTGCAGCCTTGGTGTTGGCTGTCAGCTGGCGTGCTTTGGTCCTCCTCCACATGGCTTCTGATCTGGACTTCTTCATAGCATAATGGTCTCAGAGTTCCAAGGTAGAAGCTGGAAGACTTCCTGCTAAGGCTTAGGCTCCAGAATTCATTCAACATCACCTCTAATACATTCTATTGGTCAAAGCAAGACATAAGGTCAATTCAGATTAAGAGGGTGGAAAAACAGATCCCATCTCTTGATGGAAGAGTGACAACATTCCATTGCAGAAGAACATAGACACAGAAAGGCATGCTTCTTTGGAGGCCATTATTACACTGATCTATCATACCTTACTTTAAACGATAGCACATACAGCTCTTGCTGATAGACTGAAGTATGCTTAGATAAAAGTAGTTGGGGACGCCTGCCTCATTCTGTTCTCTAGTGGTAGAGAGAGAAGCATCTGATATTGTTAACTCTGCTGGCCACTCTGAGATGCACAAAGCTCCTGGACCTCTACCCAGCAGGGTTGCTGAGAAACATTGACAAAAGTAGATTAGGCAAGCATGAAATATGTGTAGAAAACAGAAGCTAAGCAGTTCTACAAATATTGATTTAATTTTTTGGAACACTTTTCTCTTTTGCAATAAATCGTTTAAGAAGCAATGAACTGGCCCCCACCCTCTCCTTCAGCCATGTTGATGGCAGAGGCAGAAAAGATCAGAACTTATAGCCCATTTCTCACTGGAGAGGAAAACTTGTCATCAGGCTTTGGGGAGAAGGTTCCGCCTTATGCTCATAGTACATTATCTTTACCATGTGCTAGGATATCACATTTAAAAGACAAAAAAAAAAAATGTAAAATACTTGAATGAGCTAGTTTTATAACATTAATAATATTGAGAGTATCTGCTTTCCAGGCTGAAGTGATTCATTCATTATTCTAGTCCTGCTTTATTCCTTTGTAATTTCTGGTAATTATGCTTTTCTTTTTAATACAAAAAAATGTGTAAAAACAAAAACTTGAAAACACCAAAAAAAAAAAAAAGAAAGAAAGAAAAGAAAAAGAAGAAGCAATGAACTTTTAAAAAGTTCATGACTGTGACACCTGGGTGGCTCAGTCAGTTAAGCTTCTGACTCTTGGTTTCAGCTCAGGTCATGACATCAAGGTAGTGAGATCAACCCTGCATTGAACTCTGTGATTAACATAGAGTTCACTTAAGATTCTATCTCTCTCCCTCTGCTCCTCCCCCAGCTTGTGCTCTCTCTCTCTCAAATAAATAAAAAAAATACAATTAAAGATAAAAAGTTCATGCTTATGATGAATATAGAACTTGCACAAGATACTCGCTAACACTTAACAACATTGGAGTCCCAATGACAATGCTGACTATTTCAGAACCAGAAAACACAAATATGATAAAAAAGCATCAGTATCTACCAAAAAATCAGTAGGACTTTAGAAATACTGTGCCCAAAGATAATGATTTAACACAAAGTTGCAGGTGTTAAGTTTACATAAGACTTCATAAAGCATGACTTTTCATTTATATCAAATAACTGCTTCACTCATATATCCAAGTTTTTGTGTGCATGTGAGAAATGAAATTGCTAACATGTTGGCTCCAGTAATAGAAAAAGAAGTGCAAATAGTTAAATGATATCAGCATGATATCAGTATCATCAAAAGCTTCAACAGAAAATCAATTAAATTCACTAATAATTTTATGTTTTTTAATCTAATTCATGAAATTATAGTATTTTATAGTTTCATCCTGTCAAAAATAAAATATAGCTCATTACTGTGAATGTGAAATCATTTTAAAAGTTCATTATTGAAGGAAAATTCATGGCTTTTGTAGTGAAAATACAAATAAAATTTTGATGAATAAGGCATCGTGGAAAAAAACAGTATTTTTACTACATTAAGAGATCTATAAATTAGAAATATACTTGGAATTGGTAGAGGCATGGTTCAGAGCTGATGTTGAAAAAATTTAGCATGGTAATATGCAATTTCTCTTTTGGCTGCCCATCAAAAACTGGACTTTTAAAATGTTTGACCCTTTAAATCACTGATTTTTAAGTCAACCTAATGTTCTACCATGATATTAGACTTTTGAAAACAAATCTTCTATATCAATTAGTGTTGTATTTTGTTCAAAATCAGACATCTTTAGTCAAATAATCAACAAATGGAGTGAATAAAGTTTAACCTTGAAGTTTTTAGCAAATTTCAGTTAATAAAAAGTTTGTAAATATGAAATTTTTTAATGCATCCTAGAAAAGCAAAAAAGGAAATGAACTGGGGCGCCTGGGTGGCACAGCGGTTAAGCACCTGCCTTCGGCTCTGGGCGTGATCCCGGTGTTATGGGATCGAGCCCCACATCAGGCTCCTCCGCTATGAGCCTGCTTCTTCCTCTCCCACTCCCCCTGCTTGTGTTCCCTCTCTCGCTGGCTGTCTCTATCTCTGTTGAATAAATAAATAAAATCTTAAAAAAAAAAAAAGGAAATGAACAAATTAAAGCAAGAGAGTTCTAACAGTGTATAAGATATAATTTTGAAATTACATAATTGTACTTTGGAATACCTTGATTTAAAAAGAAACTTTTGATGTAACTTATATTTTAATTATGTAAATTTATATTTTTGTCCTGGAATGAAATAAAATTAATAAAACTTAAAGATATTGTACTATCTAAATTAGGCAAAACAGCCATACAAATAATGAGTAGAGGCAGCTTACTGATGAGTTTTGTCTTATAAAAATATCTGCTGAAGAAAGATAATCTAAATGGAGGCAATAAATTCTTGAGGAAATATTCTGACATGTAATGTAAAAAAAAAGTAATTGGCATTCTCCTCCATTGTCAGAATACTCTCTGAATTTACCAGTTATATCAGCACCTAAAGAAACAGTATTTTCTCTATCGAAAAGATCATGGTAGATCATGGTCTATAGAAATGAATCAAATGAAAATACAACTAACCATGATTTGAAACTCTGAAGAAGATTTCAGGCATTTTGATTAAAAAAAAAAAAAAAGGACTATATTGAAAAAATGTTTTTTTCAGAAAATGCTATGGTTACTAATGAGAATTGGAGAAATTATATAAATACATTATAAGTACTATTACCTGCTTTTGTATTTTTACTGTTGAGGTGATTGATATAAAGAAGGATTTTGAAATTTTTATTAAATGTATACCGATGTAATGGATGCTAATATTTTTATTTGATTTATAAATAGATTTTAAATTTATAAAAATAATAAACAAATTTAATAATATAACAGCTGTCATAACAAATAAATTCACATTAATTTAATATTAATTAAATATATTAAAATTTTATAAGTATAAATAATTCGTGTGTATATACATGAAAAATGTATTTCAAAAATGTTTTAAATACAAGTATTTTATACTTCCACTATAAAATTTTTGTCCAATGTATAAATATTATAAAAATGATATATTTTCAATTATTTTTATTGAGTCCTTTTAATGTAAAACCAATTTTTGATTTAGATAGTGAATTAATCATGTTATCTATGGTTCTTTTTGCATTTGGTCCATAATCATCTTTGAGTTCACCTCTCTCCCTTTAAACCTCTAAAAATCAATCTCTACTTCAGGAAGCTACCACTAGATTGCTTCTTTTGGAACTCCACCAGTCTTCAGATTTATAATCTGACAAACCCAAACTTCTGCTGCATCCAGTGTTAGTGTTAGTAGCTTCAAGTGTTAGTAAGCATGAAATTGCCTCCAAGGACAAAATAGTGTGAAGTGTTAGAGTTCTGTGGTAATGTGGTAATTAACAACTATGCTAAGAAATAACAATTATGAGAAGCAATAATCATTATTTGTCATTCGATTTGTTGTTGTTGTTGTTGTTTATAACTTTCTGGGATTAGAGAAATTCCATTCTTGGAACGTAGGCATCAGTGTAACCCTGCTAACAATCTGGCAGACTGCAAATACGGATCATTAGTATTTACAATCTATTTGATTCATATAGCAGTTTCCAAAGGGCTCAAAGTGACTTCACAGACATTAGGTTATTTATCCTTATCATTTCTAGTGAAGTAGATTTTAAAGCCCGTTGTGCCCATTCTATTGAGGTTAAGCCTCATGTTTCTTATACTTCTTCAGAAAAGTATGTCTAATTATTAAAACACTTTTACACATTTTGATCAATTAATCTGAGAAAACATTTCTGTGACAAAATTATCCAGACAGTTCAGGCTACAAAATGGTAGATATACATATAACCTTTTCTCAAACATCTCTGACTAAAAGCCTACTTTCTAATATTGCCTAAATAACACATACATTTTTGACATCTGGGGCAGTCAACCTTCCAAGCGCCTTACTGAGTTTTGCTCAATGTACTCATTAATTACTTGAAGACCTACTTATTCAGCACTTCCAATATATCAGCATTGGTCTTTGTGCTGCAAAAATACAATATGAAGAAGGGTTTACAATCTCATGGAAGACACAGGACATCTACTTTGATGGCTATAGTATTGGTTAAAAGGGAAAAGAGACAGATGGGATGTACAGATGAAATGCTTTGGGAGTTTAGATGATAAAGGGTTTACTTCAGCTTGAGATATTAATCAGAACTCACATTATGATTTCCTTAATCCATCCCTGCACTTACCTCTGTATCACTTAAGAGAATTTCAGAAACATAAGTAATAGAAGACACAATTCAAACTGTTCTAAACGGGGGATTTGTCACTTCATCTAACAAGAAGTCCTGAGGCAGAGAGGGTCCAGAAGTGATTAATTCAATGGCTCAGTAGTATCAATGGCATCCCTTTATCTTACCATTCTGCCTGTCTTAGCACATCACTAGCACATCACACTTCAGATCCCAAGATGACTACAGCAGCTTCAGGCATCCTGCTTTTTTCATACCAATGTCTGAAGGCAGGAATAGAGACCCTATTTCTCCCTTAGGCTTCTTTATAGGAACTGATAAATCTTTTCCAGACACGTTACCTCCCATTAGACCCCCCCTCCCCGCAACATCTCTTTGGCCAGAAGTAGGTCACATGAACCTTCCTAAGCCAATGAGTTACCATGATCAGCTTAGATTAATCTAGATTCCTTTCCCCTAAGAATATAGTTATATAGCAAAAAAGTAATTAGTCAAATCTGGATCTCTTCTAACAAGAAAGAAGTGGAGGTGAGGGAAAGCTTGGGATAGGCCAACAAAAATGTCTCTTACATTACCTCTAAACTAGCTCTACCCCTAACTGCCCTATTTTAAATCATGGTACCACAAATCTCCCTCTCACTTAATGGACTCAAAATCTTAAAACTGGTTTGTTGACAAGACTCTTCTGCTACCCCCATATCTCATTACCAAGCATCACAAACATTAACTCCCATATCTTGAAAATGCTTCCCAAGTTCCAGTTCCAACTTTCATGTGCCCAGGATGTTGTAAAAGTCTTCTACGGGGGAGGCGGGAAGAGGGGAGCCTATTAATTTATCATACAGACCAAAATATTTTTGAGATTGAAATAGTGTACTATTAATGATTATACAAGAAAAATAGATATAAACTACAATCAACCCAACATATGGTTCTCCTACCCCTAACTCATCTCTTTTGAATCCAGTTTTTGCATTCTCCAATTCTAGTTTTCTTTGTCAGTACATTTCTCATTCTGGAGTCCAGGCCTGATCATGCCATGTGCCTGTGCAAAACTTTCAATAGTTTCACTATCCATGAGGATTTAAACACAAATCGCTTACCTCAGGACTTGGGGATCTCCCATAGTCTGCTCCCAAATTAAACTTTCCTGGCTTGCCTTTCATTATTTCCCAAAATATAAACAAAATCTCAGCTAGCTACATACTACCCTTCAACCAAAACAGGTCACCTATAAATCCTTAAGTGTGCCCATACTCTCCTACCCTAGATGTCTGCTAATGTGGTTTCTTCTGTCGGTAATGCCTTTCTCTCAATGTCAATATCATACCCATCATTTGAGGTTATGGCAAATGTGCCTTCTCTTTAACAAATCAGATGTAATTCTGTGTTCTTTTATTCATACAACTGGTTATGGCTATTATGACCATGTTTTCAGAATAAAGATCAGAACTTGTAATCTGTTGTGGATTCTGACAATGGGATGAACCCCAAACTGATCATACTGGGGTTTTTATTACAACTGCATTTGTCAATTTTCCTTCCTAGAGGATAGGCTCTGCAGTGGAAGAAGATGGGTTTTACTCCTCTTAGACTGCCATATTGATTTATAGACACCAGCTTCTCCATAAATATGTTCCTATAAATTTCCTAATAAACAAATCAGTAGGACTACATAGCTATCACACATCTCTTCGATTGGCTTAAAAATCTATTACAACACAAAACAATAACAGTTTTTACCTGTTGGAGGGGTGAAAACCGAGTAGACAGAAGACTGGGGTAGGGCAAATTTTTCTGTATGTCCTTTTATATTCTTTGATGCTTGAATTCTTTACATGTATTGCTTATTAAAAACTAATTTAAAAGCATAAAAGTTTAATTGGAAAATGTGCCTTATAATAATGGGTTCATATTTAAATTTTCTTTCTAAACACATATAAGGTATGTAGTCCAGTGCCACATCTTCATGGGAATTCTGCACATAGGATTTATCAGAGTTAGCGGTATTATTAACAGATACAGTAGAAAAGAAACCAATTAGTCTAATAAACAATGGTAATAGATTATTTTACTATGAAAGGATATGCTAGAAAATATAAAATCAAAGACTTCAATGATGCTGATTTTCTTGGAATATCTTTATCTTGCTTTGATTAGGATCGCACAACCAAAACTGGGCAACATAGATGGTGTCAAAAGATACCAGCAACTTCCATTTCATGTTATTTTTCTACATTACACTTTGAAGACTTAATGATTCTTATAGATCTAATTAATTTACTTTAAACTACCTTAAAATTTCCCATTAATGAATAAATCAAAATCTGTCCACAACCTTACTGATGGACGGCAGGCTTGCTTCCTTTGTCCCGTTATAAGAATGTTCCAGTGAATAATTTTGTATATGTGACCTTGTCTGCATGTGAATCTACATGCCTGATCACGATCAAAGGGCAAGTGAAGGGCTAACTGACAGCAGGAAGTGGAGAATGCAAGTATCAGGACCAACTATCTTCTCTTTCCAGGTCCTTCACTGACCTTCACAAACACTATTTTCACTTATCCTGGGTTGTCCTGGGAAAGCCAGAGGCTCTTCCCTCCTACTGTGCCTTGAGCGATTACAGATTTGAACAGAATGTCAAATGAATGCCCCACAGCCTTCTACTGACCCTGCAAGAGTCAGGGCTGTTCACACATAGTCTGCCATCTGCCCACATCTGGCTTCACTGCCCAACCTTAACGCTTTGAGTGTTTTCACACCTTTTTTGAAAAAGAAAAAATTATGTGAGCAAATCCCAGAGTTTGCTGTGCGTTAGCTGGTTAAATGAACCGTAGGCTAGCAAGAAGGGACAGATCAAATATATTGGAAATGTGCCACCGTCTTCCTTTGCGACTACAGGAAAGTCACTTTGCCTTGCTGTGTCTCCATTTCCATATTCATGAAATCAAGGACTCATTCATCTTCTTTTTAATGTAATAAATAAAATACCTGAAAGTGTTAATTAAGTATACCTTAGCATTTTAACCCTTATTTACAACTGAGAAAATAATCATGTGCACGTATATTTACTCTGGCCATCAAAAGTCACTTTTGGTGACCCAAACGTCTGGAGGCAACAGCGTGATTTTGTGTGAGAGTAAGTCCATTGCTATCACTAATATGTGCAGTTTTGCAAAGACTTCCTGTTTTATTCACTTACAATAACTTCGAATCCTTCTTAGGACAATATTTTTTGTCCTATTTGTAAATACTTCACATTCTTGGTAAAGACTGAAGTCATGATAATTTTACAATATCAGACTAGGGATTTTTTTATGGACCAAGATTATATAAACCCCCAGATGCTTACTTTAAAGAGGAAAAGGAAATCATTACACATTTCTGATTCATAAAACCACTGAGATGGTTTTTTTAAAACTTCATTAGATTTCTTTCAGTCATTTTTGATTATGGCAAACAGAACATTTTCTAAGCCTTAGTTCTGAGTAGATTCTGTATCCACGAGTGTCTAAAAAGATGAAATTGGTCATTTAATACTATTCTTTTCAAGATCCAAATAAAGCCTTCAATACGTTCAGACCAACCTTTTTCTCTAGAAGTTGAGTAACTGTCAGCCTCAAGGAAGTAATACTTAAATCATTTTGGTTATTAGCATTTTAAACAAATTAGCTTATCACAAAAAGCTAGCTGAGATTAGGATCCTTCTAGAAATGGGATTATTAAAGGAGGTCCAGAACCCCAGAAATTATTTGAATATAGCCGTACAGATTGGGGTGCTGTAAAAAGAAGGTATTCAACAGGTGGAGGCAGCATCTTGGAGGCTGGGCCCATGTGGAGGAGAGATGGAGACTTTAAGGAAGAGAGATGGTCCTCAAGGCAAATTTTGCCAGCTTTCAAAATTTACCTACTTTCAAATTTTACCACTTCTAAGAAGACTAGGAGCCTGACAGTTCCAGGGCTTCTAAGGGACTTAGCCTTTTCGGAAAAGCAGCTGATAAAATCTGGGAGAATGGCCCATTCCACTTTCAAATCTGTGAAGTCCCTAGAATAAGAATAACCTAAATAAAAGGATAAGAGACAATAGGGACCACAGAAGAATAAATAATCACCACCTAGACTTTATCTTTTTTTATCGTAAATATGTCTATTTGAACCTTAACCTTTCAAAAAGTTGATAAATAAATCACAACTTTATTATTGGTCTTTGACATGATGTAAATTGTTAAGCTATAGAGTTTCTTTTTTTTCTTTCCAAGTTTTTATGTAAATTCCACTTAGTTAATATACAGTGTAATATTAGTTTCAGGTGTAGAATTTAGTGATCCACCACTTACATACAACACCCAGTGCTCATCACAACAAGTACCCTCCGTAATACCATCACCCATCTAACCCATCGCCCCCTCCCACCTCCCTTCCGGCAACCCTCAGTTTGATCTCTATAGTTAAGAGTCTGTTTCTTGTTTTTCCTCTCTTCTCAAATTCCACATAGGAGTGAAATCATATGGTATTTGTCTTTCTCTGACTTATTTCCTTAGCATTATACTCTGTAGCTCCATTTATATTATTGCAAATGGCAAGATTTCATTCTTTTTTGTGGCTGAGTAATATTCCATTGTAGGTAGATGATAGACAGATGGATGGATGGATAGATAGATAGATACCACTTCTTCTTTACCCATTTATCAGTTGATGGACGTTTGGGCTCTTTCTATAGTTTGGCTGTTGCTGATAGTGCTGCTATAAACATCCAGGTGCATGTAGTCCTTCAGACCAGTATTTTTATACCCTTTGGGTAAATACTTAGTAGTGCAATTGCTGGGTCATAGGGTAGCTCTATTTTTAACTTTTTGAGGAATCTCCATACTGTTTTCCAGAATGGCTGTACCAGTTTGCATTTCCACCAACAGTGTAAGAGGGTTCCCCTTTCTTTGCATCCTCCCCAACACCTGTTGTCTCCTGTGTTGTTAATTTTAGCCATTCTGACAGGTGTGAGGGGATATCTCATTGTGGTTTTGATTTGTATTTCCCTGATGATGAGTGATATTGAGCATCTTTTCAAGTGTCTGTTAAGCCACAGACCTTCTTAAAAATATATAGATTCTGGGGTGCCTGGGTGGCACGGTGGTTAAGCGTCTGCCTTCAGCTCAGGGCGTGATCCTGGCGTTACGGGATCGAGCCCCACATCGGGCTCCTCTGCTATGAGCCTGCTTCTTCCTCTCCCACTCCCCCTGCTTGTGTTCCCTCTCTCACTGGCTGTCTCTAACTCTGTCAAATAAATAAATAAAAATCTTAAAAAAAATATATAGATTCTGTGCCCCATCTTGGACTCAGAAATCTGTTTTCTTCACAAGATTTACAAGAGGCTTATAATTCATATTAGCATTTTTAAAGAACCATCTTTTGGTTTTGTTGAATCCTCTCTATCACGTTTGTTTTATATTTTATTTATGTTCTCATATTTATTTTTTTCCTTCTTTCTATTTTCTTGGCTTTATTTTCCTCTTTTCTAACTTCTTGGGATGGATGCTTGGCTCATTAATTTTTAACCTTTATTTTTTGGAATTATTTGTATGGGGGGGATTTTCACATATTTCTGATTAGCAATATAAATTAAAAGAGTGCCTTGTGCCTGTAAATTCATTCATTTCAATATTAAATCATATTAACAACAGAATAATAAGGTCTCATTCTGAAAAGAAAGAATCCCATCACTATGCTCCTCTTTTTCAATATCCAAGCTGACAGAGAAGCCAGTCTCATTAGAAACAGATAAGAGCCTCCTGACATCTGTTACAGTAGACGGCTGACACTAACGTTAAACACGTTGACTCTATTTATTACAGAAGAGCTACACTGAATAAATGAGGATTCTAGCCGAGTGGTTCATGGCCCTGGCTGCACATCTGATTTCCCAATCCCTGTGACCCACCCCTAGAGACACTGATTCATGGGGTCTGAGTTTGGCACGCACACCCAGCAATGTTTGAAAACATCCTAGGTGACTGTAACGTGCATCAGGAGTTGAGAATCACTGCCTGGCATTTAAGCTTTTCACCTCAAGGTGGAAAAAATCATAGCTGACTATAATTAAAAGGCTTGAAATTTGATCTAATCTCAAAAAACGGAACACAGGAAACAGCCACCTCCGCGGGAAGTAATCTCCTCCTCTAGATTCTCTCAAGCACAGAGAGCCCACTCACGGAATTCTGCTGGCATTGCAGCTCTGCACACTGCCCAGTGAATGTGGGAGAGGAGCGACTTGGCATCTGTGGGCAGGATTCCTCTTCTCCCCAAGTGACTGAGATGACTACTGAAGGTCTCAGAGCAGTCGGAATCAAATTGGTTTTTCTTTGTTCAGTTTACTACATTTGACAGCAGGGTACAAGAAGAAGCTAGGGAGTCAAAAAGCTTATTGTACGTATTTGTTGTAGGGAGAGCGGGAGAGAGAGAGAGAGAACTGCGAACAAGAAAACATAAGGAGAACAGAATGAAAAAGACAAAACTCAGCTGAAGCCATTATCTCTAGTGGCAAATTCGCTTTGCGTTTCAACTGCACACATAATTTAGGTCTGTAGAGTTTTTCCTTGAATTTTTGGAGAATTATATCTATTTTGTTTTATTAATGACAACAGCCAGGATATTTTTTCCTCTGGAAAGAAGAGAACACCACAATGAGGATCTTGGACTAAAGGCAACTTTTCATTCTTTTATTTTGCTTCAGATATTTGATTTATAGGACAAAATAATAACCAAAGGAAAAAATCTCTCATCAACACAAAAATAAAGAACTAAGCTTATCCTCCATGTTACCACCATTACTTATCTATTCTGTTATTCAATTTTTTTCTTTTTTCTTTTTACTTATTTGACAGAGAGAACGAGTGGTGGGGAGGAGCAAAGGGAGAGAGAGGGAGAGAGAAGTAGTCTCCCCATTGAGCAAGGAGCCCGATGTGGGGCTCAATCCCAGGACCCTGGGATCATGACCTGAGCCAAAGGCAGATGCTTAACCAACTGAGCCACCCAGACACTCCTGTTATTTAATTTCTTGTTCAGCCCTATAAATTCCTTGATAGAGGTTTCACTATAGAATAGACTTTTTTGCATTCCGGTCTTTCACTTCCATCTATTTGTTTCCAGTTGCACTTCAGAGGCAGAGCTGGATTGATGCAATCAAGCCTCTATGGCTGCCTCTGCCTCTGGGCACATTACCTTCAACAATTCATCCATGCATCTCAGGATATTTATTTTCTTGGCTAGTTCCCTTCCTTGTAGATCCCAGTCCCAGACTCCACCCACAGGCACCCATGCTCATACACTTTAGGTGTTTTCTTCCAATACATATTATCTACCTTTATCGAAGTGCATATCTATCCATGAGCAATATAAACACTATGAACGTGCTTTTCCATTTATATTAACAGTATCAAATGATAAATCACATCATTGTTTTTTAAAAATCATTATGTTACGTTTTGAAGAATTCTGCATGTGAATATATGCAGTTTTTGTTTTATTTTTTTTTTTGACTGCTGATAGTATTCTATTGTTTGCTTATATCCTATTGTAATTTCTTTTCAATAAAGTCTCTTAATTTTCATTTTAAGGACTATATGATAGCCCAACATACTGATACATCCATTTAAATCTAAATATCTTTCTGCTACTGCTTAGATTTTATTTAGTTTTATAATTAATCTGTACAGACATACATATTTAAACATGTATTGGTTTGCTAGCACTGCCATAACAAAGTGCCAGACTGCGTAAACAACAGAAATTGATCTTCTCACAGTTCTGGAGGCTAGAAGTTTAAGATCGAGGTGTTGGCAGAATTGATTTCTTCTAAGGACTCTCTCCTAGACTCCTAGATGGACGTCTTCTCTCTCTGTCTACACGTGGTCTTTCTTCTGTGTGTATGTGTGTGCATGTGTGTGTCCAAATTTCCATTTCTTATAAGGACAACAGTCATACTGGATTAGTGCCCACCCTAAAGACCTCATTCTTTTTTTTAAAAGATTTTATTTATTTGACAGAGAGAGAGGCAACCAGTGAGAGAGGAAACACAAGCAGGGGGAGTGGGAGAGGAAGAAGCAGGCTCCCAGTGGAGGAGCCTGATGTGGGGCTTGATCCCAGAACGCCGGGATCACGCCCTGAGCCGAACGCAGATGTTTAATGACTGAGCCACCAGGCGCCCCTAAAGACCTCATTTTAACTTAATTACTTCTTTAAAGACCTTATCTACAAATATAGTTACATTCGGAGCTATAGGGGGTTAGGACTTCCACATATGAATTTGGGGAGGCATGATTCAACATACAACTAAAAAATGAAGTATATATAATATATATAACTAACTACATCTTATAACTAATTATAGATCAATATATATTCATATATATACATATATATATTACATATACATATATATGTACATAGTGTTTTTCTAATTTTCTAGATAAGTTTTGAAAACAAACACCTAGAACTTGGAATATTGAGTCAAAAGATATAAACATTTTTATACACCTTTGATATTGCTTTCCAAATATATAATACCCATGTATACTGCCAATCTCTTTAGGTTGTGCCAGTTTTACCAAGTACCACAAGCACTGGGGACAGAATTTAAATTAACTTTTCCTTTTTCAACAAGTTTTTTTTTTTTTTTTAAAGATTTTATTTATTTATTCGACAGAGACAGAGACAGCCAGCGAGAGAGGGAACACAAGCAGGGGGAGTGGGAGAGGAAGAAGCAGGCTCATAGCGGAGGAGCCTGATGTGAGGCTCCATCCCAGAACGCCGGGATCACGCCCTGAGCCGAAGGCAGACGCTTAACCGCTGTGCCACCCAGGCGCCCCCTTTTTCAACAAGTTTAAAATTAACACTTTTTTTTCTTAGTTGTCATAAGTCTCTGCAGAAGTAACTTCTGACCCCTATCAGCAAGTACCACATCAGGACTATACTTTAGAGACCAACAGCGTTAACAGTAGATAACAGTAGCAAAATGAAAGTGTGCTGTCATAGCCATACACATACATCCTTATAAAGCATTAGATAACTTTGATGGTTTCTGGTTGGACTGCCAGTGTTCTCCAGAGAAACAGAAACAAGAAGATATACAGCTACACACACACACACACACACACACACACACACACAGACTGACTGATTGATTGATTTTAAGGAATTGTTTTATGTAATTGTAGATGTTGGCAAGTCCAGAATCTGCAGGGGAGGGCAGGAGGCTAGACACTCAGGGGAGAATTTGATGTGGCAGCTTGAGTCCAAAGAGAGTCTGCTGGCCCTCCCCCTTAGGAAACATCAGTCTTTTTTTTCTCTTAAGACCCCCCATTGTTTGGGTGAGGCCCACCCACAATATGGAAGTAATCTGCTTTACTCAGAGACTACTTATTTTTGTCAATATCATCTACAAAATATCTTCAACAGCAACATTTTGACTAGTGTTTGACCAAATATCTGGGCACCATGGTCTAGGCAAGTTGACACATAAAATTAAGGATTGCACTGGGTATTTTGGATTTTGTTTTATTTTATAACATTCTTGTTGCTGTATAATTCAATATAATTCACCATTTAAAGCACATAATTCAATAGTGTTTAGAATATTCAAAGAATTATGTAATCATCTCCGCAATTAATTTTAGAAAATTTTTATCACTTGGGAAAGAAACTCTGTACCCTTTAGATATTACTCTCTAATTTCCCTATCACCCCCAGGCCTAAGCAACTACTAATATGCTGTTTGTCTCTATAAATTTGCCTATTCTGGAAATTTCATATAAATTGACTTTTTTGTGGTCTTTCGTGACTAGCTTCTTTTCTATATTTTCAAAGTCATTCATGTTGTAGCACATTTTAGTACTTCATTATGGCCAAATAATATTCTGTTGTGTAGATGTACCACATTTTGTTTGTCCATTCTTTAGTTTATGGACATTTGGGCTGGTCTCACCTTTTGGCTATTGCATTACGTTGCTGTACACATTTGTGTACAAATTTTTGTGTGGCCTTATGTTTTTAATTCTCTGAAATATGCCTAACAGAATTGCTGGGTCATATGGTAACTCTATGTTTAACTTTCTGAAGAATTGTCACACTGTTCTCCAAAATGGCTACACCCATTTTTTATTGCATGAGGGTTTCAGTTTCTCCTCATCCTGGCCAAGACTTATTTTCTAACTTTTAGGTTATAATGGATGTGAAATAGCATCTCATTTTGGTTTTAATTTACATTTCCATGATAACTAATAATGTTGAGCACCTCTCTCTGTGTTTACTATTCATTTGTATATCTCCATTGGAGAAATGTCTGTGAAGGTCATCTGACCATTCTTAAGGCAAATTAATTGCCTTTTTATTATTGAGTTGTAAAAGGCCTTTATATAATCTTTATATGACTTATCAGATATATGATTTATAAGTATTTTCTCCCATTGTTCAGGTTGTCTTTTCACTTTCTCGAGAGTGTCATTTGAAGCACAAAAGTTTTTCAATTTTGATGAAGTCCAGTTTATCTATGTTTTTCTTTAGTCATTTGTTCTTTTGGTGTCGTAAGTAAGATCCATTGACACATCTAAGATCACAAAGTTTTACCTCATGTTTTATTGTAAGAGATTTATAGTTTTGGCTCTTACATTTAAGTCTTTGATCCACTTTGAGTTAATCTGCATATGGTGTGATGTAGGAGTTCAAATTCATTTTTTGTCAAGTGGCTATCTACTTGTCCCAACACCACTTGTTCAAAAGACTCTTTTCCCTTATTTAATGGCTTTTCCCCCCAAATGACCAAAACCTTTATGTTAACAAAGTGCACTGAAAAAGTTTATGTTTATTTCCATATATTTTGTGAGGAAAATCTCTACTCCTGTTTATATTACATATAGGAAATCTAAAGAAAACATAGTTTTGTTAGGTAAAGATGTTTCTAACTCTGAGTAGTATGATGGTTACAGGCATTTAGAGAAAAAATAAATGTAGGTAACCCGGGAAATGACCTTTGTGAAAGTCAGGGATCATTACTTTAACTTGAAACTATCTTCCACTATCATTCACATATTACTTATAAAGATGAGTCAAAATTTCATACCAACTTAATTCCTCCTTCCCATCCCCTAGTCACAACTTTAGAAATTACTGTGGAAATTTAATCTTTAAAATGTAATAAATAAACCTCAACTGAACTTCTCCTTTTCTTCTTTGAAAGTGTCAAGGAACATGCCATTATAGCCCAAACCACTGCCAGCAGTGGAGGCTAGAGAAGTCATCAGAAGAGCAGTGCAGAGATTTAAGATATTCTCAGGCAAAGTGATTACTTCTTTCCTTTCGGCTCTTCTTTTACCTTCCAGAAGACCAGTTCCATGCAGGAGGTTGCATTTCAAGTTCCTAACAGAGTTAGTGTTGATTCAGCAGAATCTAAATTGAACAATAGATTCTAAATAGCTCTTCTTTATAAGAAAACAAAACCCCACAAACACCCAACATCCCTTCCCCAAAAAGAATAAAATGGAAAGATTTAGCCCACCAATATTTATTATCCATCTGTGTCAATTCTGATAGAAACAGATAAACAGACCAATGAAACAGAACCCAGTAAGACAGACACTTGATATAGGATGTGCTGGAGCCAGCTTCTACCAGCTCCTAAGAGCAGACTGTTAAATCACTAGAAGCTGAAACTGATATTTGGTTCCACGAGGTCATATATGTAGATTTAATCCAAAGCTAATAATTGATCTCTTATCTGAAATCTTTATTTTTATCATTCAGTAATTTTTGAGAAGGCAGAAGGCTTATTTCATATTTACTCTATATATTATATAATTATTGGGTTAAAGAATGAATGAATATATTAACTGCCTTTAAACTTACAGGCCTTAGAAATAATTTTTGCCGCCTTCGATTTTATTTGCTTGGATATGGGATTCAAAATGTTTCACAACATAAAACATGGCTTTAAAACTTCAGTCTGAAGCAAACTTTTAAAAGTATCTGGATTAAAGTTGTGAGATAAGACTGGATAACTATGAAATAAAGTGAGTTTACTTTCTGCTTACATTCTCTACTCAGTCTGCCATTGTTTACTGAGCATAACAAGGTAATGGGGGACACCCTAGATACTTCAGCCAGTGGTTGGGGGAGAGGCACAGGAGGTATAATGGCTTACTGTTTCTAGCCTTTTTGGGGCAAGGGATCTGCTTATAGCTCAAACCTCAATTACAAAGACATTTTTTCAACCAAAAGGTGTTGCAAAACTTCTTCCAGCCCCTAAGGATAGCAAAGAGCACAGAACAAAGAGTGATGGAATATACTCAATACAAAGACAGGTCGTAAACTGCAGCTTCCTGCAAACAGAGAGAAAAGTCCTTTGGGAACTTACTGGTAGCAGGCATTTTTAAAGAGAGAAAAAGAACTTCATAGCAATACAGTTGAGAGAGTTTGTACTTAAAGAGAAATTTGCACAAGTGCGTAAGTGAAGAGTGAGGTAGGTCTTGACTATAAACGTGTATGTCCCAGTTTGGCTCCAGAAGAAGAGTAGCAGGTCCTGTTATAGCTTGAGGGACCATGGAACCTGAGCTACCCCAGGGCAGAGACTAGCCCCTAGAGAAGGAAATAGGTAGTCTGTGTCAAAACCACTGTCATTCACTTGAGATTCACTATAGATTAATAATTTAGTGAAATATATAGCTCTTTTCATAATATGAGTGGGTTCCGCTATTCCCAATTAATCCTTTCCAAAATCTGGAGTAGGCAAAATCCCTTGTCATAGATCAAGACTCTTAAATGGAACCACATGGGTAGACTTGCAGGGATATTTGGATCAAGACTAAAGATCTACACAAAATTTCATGTCAATATGTGAATTTTCCTAGGTAATGGGTCCATCATTTTCTTTAGACCCTCAAAGAGAACTGTGACCCAAAAAAATCAAGAACCAGTATTCTGGATAAAAATCAGAACTGGGCAGGTCACACCTCATTTGTCTAGTCAAGATTCTGGTGTTCAGAGCAAGAAAACTAGGTAGACACCCCATAGATAAAAATATTCATTAACAAACTTGTTTCTGTCTGAGTTTCCTACAAGTTACACTATTTTCATGGAAAAGAAAACATAACAGAGTACAGCATAAGCATTTTTCTCCAAAATCATTAGACTCAAAAAGTGTCCAACAATTATGAATCTTTTCTTTGCAAATATTTCCATCTATTTCCTGTTCAAGAGCAAAATCACCGGTCTGCACATTCGGGCTCCATCTGTAAATACAGATCTGAAAAAGCTAGCCAAAAGAGAAGGAAGCAGAAGGACAAGGCACATTAAGCGACTTGTAGGTCTATTGCTTTGTTTCATTTAGGTTTTGGGTACCAACCCCAGTGTTCATTTTCATAGCTACACAAGCATCATGACTACCACATGTCTGGATGTGATGCTCTAGCCTGTGAGTATGAACAGGGCAAGAGGCAAAAAGATCAACTGACAGTCCTCACTGAGAACAAGAGAATTTCACAAAAAGCTGTTCAAATCCTAGAATGAACATTATTCCCATTCCACATTTGGGGATAATACTAAGGAAAAGAAATATTTGGAAAAAAGGAAGGAGGAGGTGCATGTGTGTGTGTAAAGGACAGGTGACAAGGGAGAGGAGCAAGAAGAAAGGTATCAAAAAGCTACAGCAGGCTAAGGGAAGTAGAGTCTCTTTTATCAAGTAACAAACACACTTCCTGCGCCTGTGACAATGTAGGGTACTATGATTTGGCCTGTGTCATAAGTAGAAACCTGCTTGTTACATATTACATCTTTAGGATGATCCATCAGTACGTACCCTTATGGCCTCCAAGTGAGGCACCTGATATCTATAGTGCACAAAATCAGATCCTTTAGAACAGTTACAAACAATACATGAAATACTGGATTATACATGGGATCGCAGCATGTGATTGGTGAAAAAGTTGGACTGGGCATGATG
The DNA here is from genome assembly GCF_017311325.1 of Ursus maritimus. Taxonomy (NCBI): domain Eukaryota; kingdom Metazoa; phylum Chordata; class Mammalia; order Carnivora; family Ursidae; genus Ursus; species Ursus maritimus. The sequence goes on from NW_024425452.1 coordinate 33,071,629, forward strand.
AGTGAAGGAACCAGGAGTTCCGTGACACACAGTAAACACACATCTGCTTTGACGGGCAGCCACAGCAGATGCTCTCCTGGCAGCGGTGCTACTTCACGTTGACCAGCCTAGGACTGCACCAGGTAGGGATCATCCAGCGTCGGGATATAGCTGCAGGTGTTTGTGAACCGTTCCTGTCTGTAACTTTAGGAAACTGATGTTTTCCCTAGGCTATTTCAGTACTACTCCTTGAGTAATAATAAATCAGGTAACAACAACAACATACACAACCTCCAACTAAAATCCTGTCGTGGTCTAGTTGGTGAGGTGGCGCGCCGTTAGAAATCCTTAGAACTGCAACTCCCTGGGATCCCGCAAGGTGTAGGTGTGCTCTCCTTCAAACGGGCCTCTTCCTCAGGAGTCAGAGTCACCTTCACAGCATCTGAGATTCTACTCCATCCCAAGATGCAAGGAACGCTAAGGAAGACATCATCTTTTATTCCATAGAGACCCTTAACCAGGGTGGAAATTGGATGCACCTGCCTGAGAGTCTTCGTTATACTTTCTGCCAAATCTGCCACACACAGTCCAATGGCCCACGACATGCAGCCTTTCAGCTGGCTCACCTTGTAAGCACTGGCAACCACCTGTTTGTGGAGCCCTCTCTTTATTCTTTATCTGCATCAGTGCCTAATTCAGGGTGCAGATTCTTCAAGGAGACACCAGCAACAATGACTCCACTCCATACAGACACACTAGTTTGGGCTGTATTTTACAATATTAGGAATGATGAATTTAAAGATGTTCATGTTAGGCTGGACCAAATTAAGACAGCTTTGTCCGTCTTGCTGATGTGCCCCAGCTGTGATAATAAGCAGCTTGGAGTTTGAAGTCACATTACAGTCTTTGCCAGAGACAATTTTTGGTGTCCATCCATCTATGGAACTGGTATTGTAGATACAGTGATGAATAAGCTGCAGGGGGTCCCTGCTGTCGGGCAGATAGAAGTCACATTCAGCCAAGGGAGTGCTGAGGCATCTGTGGTTAAAATAAAATAATAAACCCAATGCTATGGCAAATTTTATGTGTTAATGTAGCTGGGCCATGGTGCCCAGATATTTGGTTAAACAGTATTCTAGATGCTTCTGAGAGATTGATTTAGATAAGATTTACATTTAAATTGGTGGACTCTGAATAAAGCAGATTGTCCTCCATAATGGGTGGGTCTCATGCACTCATTTCAAGGCCTGACCTTCAGAACAAAAGACTTAACTCCTCTGAGCAGGAGAAGAACTCTGTAGCAGATGGCGGATTTGAACTGCAGCATAGGCTCTTCTCTGTGTCCCCAGCCTGCCAGCCCACCCTGCAGATTTTGGACCTGCTAGTCTCCAAAATTACACGAGCCAACTCCTTAGAATCTCATATATAAACATATGCACACATAGATGTATATTTACACACATACCTACACACACATCCTATTGGTTCTGTTTCTCTGGAGAACACCATGTAGTACAATAAAGTAAACTAAAATAAAGTAGGTATTAGGTTGCACTTCTGATTTTATGAAGAAGACTTTACAGATTTTCAGTTAAATACTGTAGTGGGAGCCAGGTTGTTAGGGCCCAACAGGGGGACTGCCAAAAAGCAACTTTCTGCTAACGCTGCTGAGACAGTGACGGTGGATGATCCACCAGCCGAGGAACTGATGAGTTATTTCAGGAGGATGGGGCATTTCTTAGGGGAACTACCCTTTCAACTCTATCAGACAGCCTTGAAAACAGGGAGTTTATCTCCCATTGACTGTTTTCTGATTTTTAAAAATATCCTTATATATTTTATTAGAGAATAACACTCTTCTGGATTTGGGAGACTAGCAATTCTAAAAGCCCAGATTTTCTGAGGAGGGTTCCAGCTAGAAATTCAGTGAATTAGCAGGGTCAGGCATTCCCCTGATTAATGAGGGTCAACTCTGTGGCAAAAGTATACATGGGGCTGAGGAAAAGTATAAAGGATACAGTGTTTAGTGAGCATAAAACCTTCTTAGAGAAAAAAATGTGTGACTATCCAAATGTTCAAGAGCTTAAAAATGATATAAGACAGCAATATAAGGCAATATACCTACCAATATATGAATCTCAGGTGAGTAGTTTAGATAAGAAGGTCAATAGAAGGTCAAGAAAAGCTCTCTTTGGGCTGTCATGCTCTGGAGAAAGTGGAGCTTAGTCATAGCCTTAAACAGAACTTGTATCACGGGCTGACCTTTACATGGAGATGGACATATAGGATAGCCTTTCAATTTAATATGACTTGACATGTGTGTGCACCTATAAAAACTTTTTATAATTATATGTATTTAAAAATATATTCATATTTAATTTTATATAAATATATATGAATTTTTTATGTGGCTCTCAAAAGTGTGGTAGAAGTAAAATAAAAAACTATGCCAATAGCAAAAGGCTATGTCGTAACATTGTAAAATACAGCCCAAACTGCAAGTTGCTGGTTGTTTCCAGTCCAGTGGATATCTTGACCTATGTGGCTTGGAAGATAAGTGTCTTTCCCCAAAATCATGTTATTGGAAGTGGTTGCAATCTGGATCCAGCCCGGTTCCATTACCTATTGGGGGAAAGGCTGGGAGTTTGCCTATTGAGCTATCCTCGTAGGTGGGTCCTCAGAGAGCATGGAGACTCTAGTGTGTCCGTATCGAGTGGAGCCAATGTTGCTGGTGTCTCCTTGAAGAATCTGCACCCTGAATTAGGCACTGATGCAGATAAAGAATAAAGAGAGGGCTCCACAAACAGGTGGTTGCCAGTGCTTACAAGGTGAGCCAGCTGAAAGGCTGCATGTCGTGGGCCATTGGACTGTGTGTGGCAGATTTGGCAGAAAGTATAACGAAGACTCTCAGGCAGGTGCATCCAATTTCCACCCTGGTTAAGGGTCCCTATGAATAAAAGATGATGTCTTCCTTAGCGTTCCTTGCATCTTGGGATGGAGTAGAATCTCAGATGCTGTGAAGGTGACTCTGACTCCTGAGGAAGAGGCCCGTTTGAAGGAGAGCACACCTACACCTGCGGGATCCCAGGGAGTTGCAGTTCTAAGGATTTCTAACGGCGCGCCACCTCACCAACTAGACCACGACAGGATTTTAGTTGGAGGTTGTGTATGTTGTTGTTGTTACCTGATTTATTATTACCCAAGGAGTAATACTGAAATAGCCTAGGGAAAACATCAGTTTCCTAAAGTTACAGACAGGAACGGTTCACAAACACCTGCAGCTATATCCCGACGCTGGATGATCCCTACCTGGTGCAGTCCTAGGCTGGTCAACGTGAAGTAGCACCGCTGCCAGGAGAGCATCTGCTGTGGCTGCCCGTCAAAGCAGATGTGTGTTTACTGTGTGTCACGGAACTCCTGGTTCCTTCACTCATCATGCCCAGTCCAGCTTTTTCACCAATCATATGCTGCGATCCCATGTATAAATTCAATACTGCATGTACTGTGCACTAATATATATCAGAATATAGTATACATTGCCATTTAATGTAAAAAGAAAGATCCATATATAAACAATGCAACCAACTATCCATGTGTCACACCAACTAAAATTCTAAATAAACTTTGAACAGTGAAAAAATAAATACATATTGCAAAACAAAGATGACTACTAATCTTTAATTATCTTTCTTTAAATCCTGCTGGAAAATCCTTGTTTATAAATAAATCTTCCCATTTTAAATAAACTCTCCCAGAATAGTGGATGTGAAGTGAGTATATAGCAAGAGCTCTTGGTTGATGCCAGCTAAGCAATATTTATGTTACTACGAATGCCATATTGTCATTCAGTGATAAGATCCCTTACGAATTTGGCTCTGAGCTGATCCTGGGCATAGTTTCTTTCAGTCATTCTTTGTGTTCCCTCACTCTGCTCTGTCCCAGGTGGGATGTAAGGGTGGGATGTTGACCCCTGTACTTTGCATTTCAAAGGCCTCGGTACCATCTGGTTTCTGGCTGAGTTTGATCAAAGAGGGCACTGGCAGTCAGCGGTAGGAAGAAGTGGGGGCTACTTTTCCTCTTCCTTGTGTGCCTCAAAATGCTGAAATACAAATCGCAGCATCATAAATCTTCCCATTTCCCACTTTTGCCTTATGGCAATGCTGTCTGGAATACTCACCACTAAAAGGGAAGGTAAGACTATCTTTTTAAAATTAAAATAGTAACCATAAATAAAGCAAAATCAAATAAATCAAATAAAAGGAGCCACAACTCAAGTCAAGATAAGAGAACACAGTCTGAAAACAAAATTTCTACACTTAATTCACTTTGTCAGCAAACTACGAAGGTTCCTTTAAGACCCTTGGAAATGGTTAGAGGAAGCAATCAAAATTATTTTTAAGTCTCTTCCAAATCATCTCCATTGGGAGCTATGCTAAAGCTAACAGAGTTTAATCTCTATTTTTAAAAGTTCTTAAAATAATGAAATTACCTTTTCTGTGAGAGACTAAGGAAGAATGTGCACAGTTGTTTGGTTTATGGTAGTGCCATAAATTCCAAAGAATGCACTGGCCATATTCAATGAACAGATTATTTTCTGAAAGAATGATCTTCCATATCACAGTTGATGTAACCAACCATAGACCATGCTCTTCTATCAACCATAAACTTCACTCTTTTCCTCCCTAAAGATACACACACCTCCCAAGTTCTCTGTTTCTCTTATATTCCATGTTGAGCCAACTGGTACACTTTTTCTTTTCTCCTTTGGCTATTTCTGGTTGAATTATTTAAGCTGTTTGGCACTATGAAATTCCCTTGGGAAATAACTATCGATCTGTTAGAACACAAAGATGACTCTCAAGCACCTTTTCCTAGAACTTTTGAGAAACACTACCTAAGAAAGCAAGGTTACGAGCCCCAGCTCAAACTGAAAATCAAACAAAGTAGTTGACTATATTCTGATAAGAATCATTAGAGACATCAGTCCTCAGACTATGGATAAATAGTTCAACTCCTATGAGTTCTAATTTCAGTTTTTACATGCCCAAAGCATTAATTTTTCGTCACTGAGCCCGTGAGTCAGTATTAAAGGGTTTGAAGTCTATTCTTAATTAACATATTTTTCTATATCCCACATACCTTGAAGGATTCATATGCATCACAAAATGCCCTTGATCCTTCACCCTGCCCTGTCTCAGATAAACTAAGTTGTGGTGTTACCTTTTGTCAAAAGATGATACCATCACCTACCACAACTTGTTTTCCATTATGCAGAGATGGTGTAAATTTCCCCCAAGGTATAAGGTCTAAGTTTGATGTTTTACAAAAAAAGACTTCAAATTGAGAGCTCAGGAAAAGATACATGCTTCCTGTGATAACGAAGGAAGGACTGACTTTCATTATAGGTCTGGGCAAGAAATACCGATGTTTAGTCACAGGTTGTCCAACACATTGGAAAAAGCAAAACAAACATTCAATCTGTCAAGTGAACCCCAAAACATACTGCTGTCTATAAGTAAGGAGTCTGGACTTTAGACCACCTAAGGTTTTCTACTAGCTCTAAAATACTGTGATTGTAATCATGTGGTTTCTTTATACTCTCTGATCTGGTGATGTGGAGCACTTAATGATATGGTGCTTATTCATCCCCTTCTCTGCATTTCTCTGTCATTTCATTTGGAAAGATAATTATAAATGACATCTTCTCAAGAAATTTCACTTTCCACCTTTTTTTCTATTTTGTAACAGAAGCCATTGATGCCATAGAAATTCTCTGGCGAATTTATAGATATTCCTCGCTGTCCTGTGTCCTTTACTAGGGTATATAAATGTTGAATTAAAGTAGCTCAGACTTCTGCTTCCAGTTAGAATGTAGAAGGATGCACAAGACCTTTGCTTTGATAGCAACTACAAGAAAAGAACAAAACAAAATAAAAACGAAACTTCTCTATGAGGCTAGTGAAGAAGCCTTGATAAACTATATTCCAGGGAGAAATGAGCCTATCACAGGTGAGCAGAGAATGGCAGCAGCTTCTATACCTGGATCCAGGGCCCCAGGTGAACTGTCAGAGATAGGAAGACTTTGTGGGGTGAGGGGGAAACAGCCAGTCCTTTCTTGGATGATTGGGCTGGTGAGCAAAAGGCAATCACATGGTCCTGGGCATACACAGTAATCAGACTTCAGGGCCAAAAGTGAATCCAATACATCTGAAAGTTCAGTCAACCCCTCCCAGCTCAAGATCAAAAGGCTCCAATGTTCTTTCATTCGCAATATTTGGAAATCTCCCTCCTTTGTCACATTTGCACTCACGCTCACACTCTCTCTCTCTCAAAAATCTGAGGAAGCAGAAAAATGTGATAAGATAAAATTTGGATGACATAGAAATAGACTCAGAGATAACCTAGTTACTGAAATTAGTAGACAGGAACTTTAAAACAACTATTACAGATTTGTCAAAGAATTTACAAGAAAATGTGTATTGTGGGTAAATAAACGGAATTTTCTCTGAAAAATGTAAACACTATAAAATAACGAAACAGAAATTCTAAAACTTAAAAATGCAATATCTGAAGTCAAAATTTATCGGATGGGCTTAACAGGAGATTGGATATTGCAGAAAAAAAAGGATGAGTGAATTTCAAAAAAGTCAATAAAAATTACCCAAGCCAAGACGCCTAGGTGGTTCAGTCGTTAAGCGTCTGCCTTCGGCTCAGGGCATGATCCCAGAGTCCTGGGACTGAGCCCCACATCAGGCTCCTCCGCTGGGAGCCTGCTTCTTCCTCTCCCACGCCCCTGCCTATGTTCCCTCTCTCGCTGGCTGTCTCTCTCTCTCTGTCAAATAAATAAATGAAATCTTTAAAAAAAAAAAAATTACCCAAGCCAGGGATGCCTGGGTGGCTCAGTTGGTTGAGGGTCCGACTTTTGGCTTCAGCTCAGGTCATGATCTCAGGTTCATGATCTCAAGGTCATGAGATTGAGCCCCATGTTGGGCTCTGTCCTCAGCACTAAGTATGCTCGAGATATTCTCTCTCTCCCTCTCCCTCTGCCCCTTCCCCCACTCACTTTCTCTCTCTCTCAAATAAATAAATCTTTTAAAAAAATTACCCAAACTGAAATAAAAAGGAAAAAATGTTTTTAAATCAGAAGATCTATAACTGTGAGATAATATCACACAAATATAATTGGAGTCCCAGTAGGAGAGAAAGTGGGTCAGGAAAAAATTTGAAGTCATTTTTTTTCTCTTAGCAACGAAGTGTTCGTTTCACAGTGGGGTCTCTCTCCTGCCTTCTAACTGCTCTCTCCCTTCCACCTCTCCCTGGGCTAGAACTGGTGTGGGTATGTGGCCAGTGCTGTCAATTGGAAGCATGGTTTTTCCTGAATTACAATAATTAAATCAGAGTACGCTTGCTCTAAGACTCAAGGTGTAGTAACTTCCAAATCCACGGAAGACAATGAACCAGTAAGTACCGATAACTATTGCATAGTTCTGTTTTTTAGTCCAACATGAAAACCCAAACTCTGAATCTCTGGGGGAAGTGAAGGTTGCAGGGGAGGGGATGGAATCAATATTAAACATTAGCATTTCATGTAATCAGTTTATACATAATCCCTCTGTTTTCTCTGCATGACATTTTCAAAATACAAAACTGAAACCACTGCAGGGAAGGGAGCAGAGATACAACAAGTAAATCTGGAAATGCTCCCCTTTTTTTTTAAAGATTTCATTTATTTATTTGACAGAGATAGAGACAGCCAGTGAGAGAGGGAACACAAGCAGGGGGAGTGGGAGAGGAAGAAGCAGGCTCATAGCGGAGGAGCCTGATGTGGGGCTCAATCCCATAACGCCGGGATCACGCCCTGAGCCGAAGGCAGATGCTTAACTGCTGTGCCACCCAGGCACCCCTGGAAATGTTCCTTTTAATAACTTATTCTGCCAAGTCTTAACAAGGAATGAAATGGAAGTGACCAGGTGTGGAGAGGCTAAGGAGTCTAAGGACCAGAAGAAATTCATCTATGAAGTGCATTGATGGCTGTGGTTGCATTGGATGACGCTTAAACATTACCTCTAGGTCAGCCAAGAGGCCCCTAAATGGTGGTGAGAAATTCCTGTTCTCACTAGAAGATTCACATGGGGTGGGGGTGGGGATATGTTCTGTCCACACTGGCAGGAGTGAAAGGGAAAGCAGTTATTGCTGGCAGGCTACCGTGGCATGCCTTCCTCTCCTGCTGGCACCTTGTCAAACACTCTGAATAAGCAAGACGACAAGAAAGGAAGAAAGATCAAAGATGTTTTAATCTTATATAATTATAAGAAGACTAAATGGGAAAATTCCTATTTCATTCCATATTTCACATTTCCCAGCTTGTCAGCCAATAGTTAATGAATCTTTGGCATGGTAGCCTCACTTTCTTACGTTTTTGAAATTTTCTGATCATAAATTGTGTCATTATGTAAGTGCTGCCTATTATTTTGGAATGCTCTTATTTGATGGAAGAAAGACTGGAAGAAAACTTAATTGGTTTGACCAGTGATTTTAGGTGATCTCTGGATGTAACATGTTCTTGGACAAGTGGGGATAAGAACAAAATATAACAGCCGTGAAGGCTGCTGAGGATGGTGATAAACCACCGAGCCTTCGAACCCATGTAAATCTCCCGCGGCACCACTGCATAATGACACGATAGAGCAAAGGTGCAGGTGAGGGTGGAGGAAGGGGTTGGAGACTTCCCAGTGGGGTAGGTATGGAGGATGGGGAATTAATGGATTTAACTGAGTGACTACAGTGCTGTGCAGAAAACAGGAGGGATAAATCAATAAGAAAAAGAAAACAACCCACTAATAAAATTCTAGGAGTTACCTGAGCAAATGCCATGTGAGATTACTTTCAGCTTATGTTTGAACAGCAGCTGCCTGCTTCTCCTTCTCAAAGTCTTCTCAGACTACCCTCTATCCCTTTCCCTCTTGGACTTTTAGGATTCCCCAAAGAAACAGTCTTTGCTTTTTGAAAAGCTATAGTGAGGGATGCCTGGGTGGCTCAGTCAGTTGAGTGTCTGCCTTTGGCTCAGGTCATGATCTTGGGGTCCTGGGATCGGGGCGCTCTCTCTCCCTCTGCCCCTTCCCGCCACTCTTGCCCGCTCTCTCTCTCTCTCTCTCTCTCAAATAAATAAAATCTTTAAAAAAAGAAGCTATAGTGAACATGTCTCCTTTTACTTTCAAGCTGAGGTGAGAAAAAATTGAAAAGCCTACGATTACCTCCCTTCTCCCACCACATCCCCTTTCCCAAGTATCAGCAATTGCTACCTCTAATTCTGCAGTTAGAAGCACGCATCCACGTTATCATTATCTTATTTCCATTTTGAAACCTAGAATTGTTCCCTAATGAGAGAATATGACTGAGAATTTCATTCTAGATATTTGGCCAGAAACAGCTCAGAAAGTAAATTGTCTTTTTTCCAGGAATACTGACAATCCTGAAAGGGTTAATTAATTTCCCACAGGGTCACACTTGACACAAGATTCTGCTTGATTCTCCATAGGGTTAAAATAAGATTGAATTAATCTTGAAGGAGCCACAGTAAGAAAGTTTCGAATGGACTATTAGCTCAGCTGAAGGAGAAACTCTATTTTGTTAAAAGCGTATAAACACAATACCCAATGTTGCCATTACCCCCCAAAAGTGTTAGCCAAATGTTAAATTGAAAGCACTAGTAGAAAAACTGGGGGAGAGTAATATAAGTCTTTAAGGATTTGTTTCCTTTTTAGGCAAATTATTAATGACCATGGGAAAATAAAGTGATTTGAGAAGAGAAGCTTGCTGTGTACCAGCTGCTGTTGGAGTCAACTAATTTCAACATTCCACTTGATATCTCACTGGATATACATGCATGAACAAGAAGGGCTTCAATACTCTACAATGAGATTTTTAAATTATCTTCTAAGATGCAGTTATAGACGAAAGTTATTGAATGCATAAATGAAATTGAGAAACAAATTTCCAGCTAGGTTTCATACAACCAATTTCAACATCCTCTTTGATGTCTCATGGACACTGAATCTAGTTCTCCTCAGTGAAAGGACTGGGCTGTCCTCAGAAAGGAAGAGTAATCACTACCCTCAATTTAATAACCAGTCTCTCCCACTAGACTGTGAGTGCCTCCTGGGCAGGGACCAGCTGTTTTACTTTTGTATCCACAGGACCTAGCATAAAGTCTACCATCTAGTAGGTAAATGCTCACTACATATTAGTTGAATGGATACTGAGAAGGAGGCAATCATCATCATGTCATGTTTGATGGTGGTGCCTAGTGACTCCTTGGGCCCTGAATCTTTCATCATTAATCTCTTCTTTGGATTAAAACATCAGTGGTATTCTTCTGATAGACACCAAAGTAGAATAAATGCAGAGACCTCCCCTGTTCTTGAATAGAATGACTCAACATTATAAAGACATTAGCTCTTCCCAAGTTAACTGATAAATTTACAACAATCCCAATAAAATACCAACCAGCTTTTTTATGAAGTTAGGCAAGTTGATAACTAAAAGTTCATGTAAAAACAAACAAGTAATCAGGAAAGCACTGAAAAAGAAAACTGTGAGGGGGAACTATCTCTACCTAAAGCACACCCTATGGTAAAGCTTCAATGACTTAAATATTATGGTATGAGCACATGAATAGACAAAGGAGACCAGAGAAAAAGAATAGAAATGGATCCAAAGACATATGAAAGTTTAACATATGATAAAGGAGCATCTTGAATTAGTGGGGCAAAGACTGAGTTTTTATTTAAATTTTTTAAAGATTGGCTTTTTAATAAATGGTAGTCATTTGGCAAAAGATAAAATTAGATCCATACCTCACTCCATACAAAGAGTAAACTCCAAGTAGATCAGGAATCTTAATGTAATATATGAAACCATTGTAATTATTAGGGAAAAAAAACGTGAGTGAATTCCGCTTTTTACACAGTATTTTATTTAACTACATTTAATGGTATCATTCTGCTGTTTACAGATTAGGACATGTTTTCATATTGGAAAGTGGAGACAGAGGGGAAGTAACTTCCCAAAATAACCTCAAATCTGTCCAATGTCAGAGCTCCCAAATGCAGTCCTCCTATCATATTCTTCAAGCCCACCACCCACTGTGCTATTGCTTCATTTCCCTACATTCTGCTGTCTTATGGCCAGTACATAACAAGAGTAACTGTGGACACCCAGCATCCTTTAGGAAAAGGGCAGGACACAGTTATTAATTTTTCTTATCTGGACGGAACCTTAGGTTACCTCTCTTTGTGATCTTACTTGGCACCTTATATTTTCCAGAACTCAGTTCATTTAATGTATTCTTTAAAGGAAAAGACAGAACATAATGGGAAAAAGTACTTCTAAGATTCTACCAAAAGATTTCAGAAACTGGAAAAGATTATATGTCTTTTAGCAGAAGGCTTATTTTTAAAGTTTAACCAGGCTCCAAACTTATAATTGCTTTAACCATAATCTAAAGAATCCCTTAAAATGCTAGATTCTCAAGAAATAAAAGTTCTCCCATCACCCAGGGGCCAAGGATAAATACAAGAAACTCAGTTTCTTTGCTCATTTCAACCTCTTGGGTGATTCCCTTCAACTCTTCATGCTCCCTCTCCTTTGTCACTTTCTGGAATACCATGGGATCTGCCAAAGAAAAGTCAAGTGACTGTGAAAAGAATCATTTCCTTGATTCCCAAGCTATGAGAAGAAATTCAAAGTTGAAAATTGTTTAAGCTCAAGAAAAATACATAAATAGCAGCCAAATGTTGACAACAGAAAAAAAAAATGCTATGGTTGGAAGAATCCTGCATACCTTGCTCAATAAAAGTACCCTCTCCTCCCAAATTCTTCTTTTACAACAAATAAGTGAACTCGTTCCTAAACTGTGGTGTGCCCTGTACCACAGCTTGCATCCACAGCTGTGTAGCCAGCGTCTCTACTCAACCACTCCACGCTGTGTTCTCCAGGGAATTATCCACCCTTTCCACAAAAACAGCAGCGGCTCTAGAAACTAGAGAGCTCCACCTGAAATGGCAACAGGGAAACTTAAGTGCTACCAAAAAGAATTCTTCCATGACCGAGATCCATGAAAAAATATTTAAGATCCACTATATAGTTTCCCTATTTTATAGACCATTCAGACCTAAAATCCTAAGAAATGGGAAAACATGGAATTTTGTTACAAATCCTGTATAACTACTTACAGATGATGTTCTGCCAAACATACCTGTTGGTATGACATAAATCTGGACTTGGAAAAATACTTTTTATTGCTGTGGGTTTAATTGTGGTGAGCTATGCAGAAACTTTGGGTTGGTCCAATTTACTTGAATCACAAACATTTTCTGAAATAGAACTTGTCAACTCACTCATTTTTCAAAGGTGTTGATTTCCTCTTGAATTTTAAGTTTCAAGATTATATCATCATAAAATTATCTGTGTTGTTTATTTAATGCCCTATCTTAACACAACACAGATCTCAGGTCGTTTCTGGACTTACTACTAACACAATGAGATTCTTTTCTAAAGATAGAGAAATAGAGCAAAGTGAAAGGAAGAAAAAGAAAAGCCCAGAAGAGTTAGTTCACAGAAATGAATGCCTCAAGGTTCTGCATAGGGATAAGGGAAACTACATAGTAAATTCTGGATTCCCCTGTTGCCCAACCTAGAAGGGGAATATAGCAAGCTATGGAATTCATGCTGTCCATAACACGGGGTGATATGGAAAATACTTCACAACTGAAATAGGTCAGGCCCTAATCAATCTGATGCTAACTTTAAAAATGTAATATGATTATATGGTGATGAATGTTAAGTAGACTTATTGTGGTAATCATTTCACAATGTGTACAAATATCCAGTCATTCATTATGCTATATGCCTGAAACTAATATAATGTTATACGTCAATTATACCTCAATTAAAAAAAGTAAAATAAGTTAAAAAAGGTAGTACAGCATCTCAATATGTAGTATTTGGCAATAAGAAATGCCATCCCCGGGGGCGCCTGGGTGGCATAGCGGTTAAGCGTCTGCCTTCGGCTCAGGGTGTGATCCCGGCGTTGTGGGATCGAGCCCCACATCAGGCTCCTCTGCTATGAGCCTGCTTCATCCTCTCCCACTCCCCCTGCTTGTGTTCTCTCTCTCTCTCTCTCTCTCTCTCTCTCTCTCTCGCTGGCTGTCTCTATCTCTGTCGAATAAATAAATAAAATCTTTAAAAAAAAAAAAAAAGAAAGAAATGCCATCCCCTTGACTTTGCCATCTTTAGATTAAAATTATCTGAGTACCTATTCAACAAAAGATTACTTTGTAAATCAAGCTCACTGCTTAAAAGAAAAGTATAGCTTATTTTTTCTTTGTTTCTCAGCTTTAAAACAGAAGCTTGGTCAAGACTTCAAATTAAAATTTAAATTTTTTTACTTCTTTCTGGTGATGTTTTTAAGTTAAAAGTAGGAGAAAATCTTCCAAATATGTCTACTGGTATTATTTCGTCTTCTAGATCTCATATATAAATAAATACTCAGATTTCCAGAGAGTTTATCTTATGGCACGATTTTCCTCAAACTGAATCCCTTCGAGGACATCTCTGGCCTACAAGCACTAGAATGCTATGAAATTGGGGAAGGTGAGTTTCATGAATAAACCCCTGATTAAGTATTAAATGAATGTGTTGTCCTTGATCCACAGGAAAATGGCTTCCATAACAGCTCCTCAAAGAGAAACCAGCAAAGGAGAAAGGGCTGCACAGAAGTGGAAATTCTGCAAAGTAATATAAGGAGGCAAAATGATTTCTCACATAATTTCATTCTTGGGAAAGGGCAGGAAAAAAACCGTTAGGGATAAAGTGTGAGTGTTACCCTAATCTCCCCTTGGATTTTCATGCAAACTTTTCTAAGGGAATTTGATTCCAATTAAGTGGAGAGGTTTGAGAAATTTGCTTTCCCTAAGTGACTTTCCTTTTTTAAGATTTTATTTTTAAGTAATCTCTATGCCCAAGGTGGGGCTGGAACCTCCAACCCCACCCAGATCAAGAGCTGCATGCTCCACCCACCAAGCCAGCCAGGTCCCCCTTCTCAGATTTTTCTAAGTGAAGAATCCCAGGAGCACAACAATCATTTCCGGATTCTAGTCTGTGCTTACAAACAGCTCTTCCTTCACAGGTAACTATAAAGTATGAGTGACACTAAGGACTTTGACCAACTCATGCGAGTGGACTTAAGTGATCTTTGTTTAACATGTAATTTTAATCAGATTCTGGGCTTTAATAGTCTATCTTTTTGTTACCTTATGTCCTGGGGGCAACTAAGAGACCTTGATAGAAAGGAAGGAACAAAGGAGAAGACCAGGGAAGGAAGTGTGACACTTAAGAGAAAAGAACAGGAAGGGGAACAAAAGAGAAGAAGATGAGAAAGAAAAGAGGTATGCAAGTCAGACACTGTCTGTGGTGTGAGGGTAATTCATGATACCAAGAATATTCCAGAAGGAATTTTCTATAAAAATGGGATTGGCCATATCTGAGGTAAGAATAAATGTCCTCTAGACCCCGCCCATGCCTTGGTCGAGGAGTGGCCTTGTGTGGTCTCTTCTGTAAATGGGCTCCATGGCCTAGCATCAGGGTCCCCACCACCTGTGATTGTGCACCAAAGCCCGCAAGGGGTTGCCACCGAGGGTTTCACCAGCCCACAAGCAGCAGACTGGCATCCATCCCCTCCCGCGGCTCGCTCGTGGCCACCCATGACTATTACTGGAACCAGCTGGGTTCCACTTCCACTAAGAGCCCCAGCCTAGGTGCAGAGTACCCTGCGGACACCATCCCTCAGCACCCAGGTCTCCCCAGGGCTGACCCAGGTCCCTGGTGGGTGAACTTCATTTGGGGCAAGTCTATTCTCTCATTCACGGCTACAGTGTTGGAGTCTCCAGAACACTCCGAATCTCCCCAGGCCTCCAGCCGCACGATCACCTGCGACATGGCTCTGGAAGCTACCAGGAAAGCCATGGCAAAGCCCATGCCAGGCCCCAGTCCTGAGTGGCCACCAGCAGGGTTTAGGAGGCCCAGGAAAGCCCTCCCCTCCTCTCCCCTCCCCTCCCGCAGACTAGGCAGGCTGCAGCAAGCAGAAGTAGTTGGGTTGTATACCAATGTTCACAACAGCATTGTCCACAATAGCCAAACTGTGGAAGGAGCCAAGATGCCCTTCAACAGACGAATGGATAAAGAAAATGTGGTCCATATATACAATGGAGTATTACTCAGCCATCAGAAAGGATGATTACTCAACATTTGCATCAACATAGATGGAACTGGAGGAGATTATGTTAAGTGAAATAAGTCAAGCAGAGAAAGACAATTATCATATGATCTCACTTATTTGTGGAACATAAGGAATAGCAGGAAGATCATTAGGAGAAGGAATGGAAAAATGAAGCGGGGGACACAGAGGGGGAGACGAACCATGAGAGACTATGGAGTCCAGGAAACAAACTGAGGGTTTTAGAGAAGGGGGGGGTGGCGGGATGGGCTAACCTGGTGATGGGTATTAAGGAGGGAACGTATTACATGGAGCACTGGGTGATATGCTCAAACAATGAATGACGGAACACTACATCAAAAGCTAATGATGTACTGTATGGTGACTAACATAACATAATTAAAAAAAAAAAAGCAGCAGCAGTTGGGTTCTTTTATATCAAAATAGCAACATACCGAAAAGGAAGTTAAGAGAACCCCTCTCTTTACTAGCCAAGCCACACGCAAGCCTTCCTGACACCCTGTAACCCTGTGCCTTGCACCAAGTGGAAAATAAACTACAAGCAGCCAGTAAAAAAAAAAAAAAAAAGAATAAATTTCCTCTGAAGAAGGATGTATTAACTTGACCCTTAAAGGGTTCCTTGTATAGGCTGTAGGGAGTCCATGAATACCTAGACATCGTATGCAAATTTGCACATGCCCATGTTAGTATGTGGTGGTCTAACAGTATCTCAGAGAGTTGTTTTGCTAAAAAGAAGTTAAAACCAGGGCACAAAAAAAGGAATTTCTTTGTAATTTAGTTTGAGTTACCACCTGAAGTTCTTAGTTCTTGGTTCACTTCCACAATCCTTGTGGAAGGATTCATTACCCTACTCCTGAGAAAGTTAACCCATGTATCTCAGATCTGGAAAAAAATGGAAATGTTATGTAGCCCATTTCTCTGCCTTCAGAAAGTACTACAGTCTATAAAAAGTGAAAATATATCATTTTTCAAACTCTGCAGAGCAGATTTTAATTATTTTTTGGTAGCCATTCATGGTTCACATTTCTCACCAAAAGGAAGTTCTTCATTCTGTCAAGCCTAATTCCTTTATGTTGCAAAATAATTTGGTCTCTTATGTTTAACAATCCAGTGTTTTTGGATACTATTATTAAATTCATGTTCAGCTTTCTCTTCCTCAGTACTTTTGATCTTTCCATATTTTCATTCTCATATTCATTAATCATCTTCATGGCTTCCCTCTGAACCCTTTCCAATTCTTTGTATTTGTCTATAAATTCAGAAGTGAGTGCACTGAGAAGAGATTCATAAAACCCTTGGTTGATCGGCAAACTTCCCTATGGTCACTGTAGTTGGTAGGTAATAATAAATTGCCAGAAAATAATAATTATAAGATTGTCCTCTGAGTGTGAAATTATAAAATCAATGCAAAATGGCCCACACAGTTTTACTGGGGGTAAAATCTAGAATCAACAGGGTGATCATTTGATTAAAGACTGCACATTAGAGGAAAGATGGTGTCACTTAAGAGAGGTGTTGGTCAGCCATGAAATCTTGAAAAAGAAGAATCACAGAGTCAGGTCTTGGCAGCGACCACCCAAACAGTATCCAGGGAGGAGGGTGTTGGCCAGATTATTCTGATAACCTGGTGGTGCTTGTGTCCTCCTGTTGAAGAGATGGCTGTAGTAGGTCTGAGTCCTGTGGTCACTAAGGATTTGATCACTTACTACAGAACCCACAGATGTGACCATGTCACTCGTGTACAAGAAGGAGATCAGCATGACCAGAAGAACCCACTCAGCTCTCCCTATATTCCTGGAAGCCCTAATTTCTGTATTAAACCTCTTTATTCTCACTGTACTTGCCAAATTCTAACTCAGATATCAGATACGATGTGCCTACATTTTTCCAGTTTTTTTTTTTTAAATCATATGCAACAAATTCATTTTTACTACCTTTGCTTTATTCCGCAACACAAAACGAAAACTTTTGCCTATAAATCCTGAAGGGAAAGAAAACAGGAAGTCCATTGGTTGCTATGCCAATGTTTACTTGAGTAAAGGAAATCTTTTTTTCTTTATTGCACTTTAGCATTTTCTTCCTAGCAATGGAAACTGTAGATAATTAACAAGTATACTATTAGCTTCTACATGGTATCCAATTCAAAAATCTTCACTGACGGCACACCCTTAGCAAATTGTCCTTAACTCATTAGTTCTGAGAATGAAAAGGAACATACTGCTAACACATATCATATCCATTTGAAGAAAGTCTCTCTGAATGAAATGCTACATATCATAAAGGAAACCTAGAAGGATTCACCAAAATGTCTTAAGTGGATAGATCATCAAGAATTTCATGAGACATGGAAGAAGGTTCAAAACACAGGCCAGCACTACTCTTCTTCCCTATCATAGGAGTCAGTTAACAAGCACAGGGTGGACATAACTGATAGCACTTCTCTTCCCAGGGTCTCATGGGCTTCATTTGCAATAACAATTTGGAGAGGGCCGCCACGCATTCAACAGCAATTCATAGATTTCCAACCAGTGACATCCCTAGCACATTTGATGCACAGAAAACATTTTTTCCTCTATATGACAAAATTATTTTCACTATTAACTATGACATGAAACAAAAATAATGTCAAGAAATGTAGACTGAATTCTTTTCTTTATTCATCTTATTAAACATAATCATACTAGAAGTGAACAAATGGATGGATGGATGAACATTCGGTTCTAAAAAGGAAGAAAATAATGGATTGTGTTCTTGTGATCTCAATTTACTCAAGATATTTTTGGGGGAAAAAAAAGGAAAAACATATCTACGTTGGTTTGTCATGAATGATTAGCATTACAGTTTCTATTTTTGAGATTTAGCTTCTGCAAATTTAAAAATATGAAACACAAATAAAAACTTCAAGTAGTCACATAAAATAACAGAATTGAAATAATTCAAGTTCTGTTTTGTTGTATTTATGACTATTCTTTAAAACCCACAGTTTAAACACAGGAATGTGTGAAGATACAAACTACAGCGGATGGGGGGCACCTGGGTGGCTCAGTCGTTAAGCGTCTGCCTTCGGCTCAGGTCATGATCCCAGGGGCCTGGGATTGAGCCCCGCATTGGGCTCCCTGGTCAGCAGGAAGCCTGCTTCTCCCTCTCCCTCTGCCCCTGCTTGTGTTCCCTCTCTCGCTGTCTCTCTGTCAAATAAATAAATAAAATCCATAAAAAAAAAAAAAAAAGAACTACAGCAGATGGGAACACCAATGATTCTAAATCATTACAAACTTGAAACAAATACATGGAGCTGAGTCTCATGTGCCGGGGTGGGGGGGGGGGGGACAACTTCACATCTGGCAGTTCTCTAAAGTAATTCACAAGGAGAACACAATATTCAGTGAGGAATAAGTCTTTTAAAAAGAGCAAATTTGAAGCATATTATATGTATTATATACATTATATATTTAAAATACAACAGTAACTGCTATGCTCGTTTAGATCTCAAGCTAGCAAAAATTTTTTCAGGGAAGAGTATTTTTCCACTGGGAGTGTTTAAACTTGCAGGCTTACAGTGACAATAAATAGCAGAGCAGATCAACGTTCATGGTTTTGTTATTGTTTTTACCTTCCCTACACACACTGCACCTCTTTTTGCTTGTATCTGGGCTAGACTGATCCCACTCACCCAAATTTGATAAGCTACTTCTTCCAATTTAATGATGTTGGATTGCAATTTTGATGGACCCAGGCTCATACAGTAATCTGAAACATTCCCTCCACCTCCATCCATAGATCAGATAATGTTATCTACTTTTTTCACAGAAGCCTACTGCACAAACATTCCTTACTTAGGACCTACACATACCCTTTTGTTGGCAAAGTCCTCAGAATAGAGCCTGAATTCTTGACCAGCTCAAGTTGGATGTCAGCTCAATAGGACATCATGTTTAGAGTCCCACATGTACCCCATTCATCTCCCTCCCAATGTAGTGTCAGTGTGTGACTCCCCTAACGCCTCTGTCTTTTCATGGTCTTGCTGAAGCTAACTTGCAAAGGCTCCAGCCTTGTCGCACCTGTTCATTCTCAATGTTGTACACTTTCCTTCCCAAGGAAGTAGAGAGGGGTCAAGTTTGTTCTTACTGCCTCTTCTCTAACCCTAAAGACCTGCCAGATTTCTCTTACATCTTAGAATCATTTTATCTCCTTACTTTGTTTATACACTGCTTATGGGTTTAGAAGAAACTGTTAACTATAATATTTAATCATAAAGTAATTTTCTATTTTTCATCCCTGATGTTCTTGGGACATATTTTTGCCTTTATGAAAATGTACCCTCCTGAGTTTTGATTGTGTTATATTCTGGCTAAGAAAATGAACTTAAAACCTTCTTTGCCAGGGCACCTGGGTGGCTCACTCGTTAAGTGTCTGCCTTCGGCTCAGGGCGTGATCCCAGGGTCCTGGGATCAAGCCTCATGTCAGGCTCCCTGCTCTGCTGGGAGCCTGCTTCTTCCTCTCCCACTCCCCCTGCTTCTGTTCTCTCTCTCGCTGGCTGTCTCTCTCTCTCTGTCAAATAACAAATAAACTCTTAAAAAACAAAACAAAACAAAAAATCCTTCTTTGCCTGTTACCTATTTCCAAAAGGAAATTTTTAGCAATAAAAAAAAGTTGTCTGGCTATGGGAAGTTAACCACATTCAAGCCCAGGCAGGCTTTGATTTATTGATTTATTGTATATGGTATGTGTGATTTATTTTATATCATTTATTGTTTATTACATAAACATTGATTGTATAAACATATTAGAGCTTCAGATGTGACCGAAACTATGCCAGGTGCCGGGGATAAGTGATGAACATGGTAGGTAACCAATTCTGGCCACACGAGCTTAGAATCTACAAGGGTCTAGAATTTACATTTTTTACATTACTTATAGAATTATCCAATGTCTGAAGTGACTTCAAGGTGCACATTTGCAAAACCTGTCATAAAAGACTGTGGTTTAAGCAAAGACTTCATTGTCTACGATATGTAAGTACATAGAGTTAGAACATAGACCGGCCAGGGGCAATATTCCGTAATGATTAAGAATTCAGGCTATAGAGTCAGGTGGCCCTAGGTCAAATCCTGGCTCTCCCCCCCCTGTGTGGTAGTGGGCACTGACAATCTACTTGACCTTTCTGACCTTTATGTTCCTCAAGATCAAAGGGGATAAAAATATTATGTATCTCACAGAGTCATTGTGAGGATTAAATAAGATCTGAAGGGCTGAGAACAGCACCCAGCATATAGTAAATGATAAAGGTTAGCCATTTTTATTATCATTTACTACTATGATTTTAATTTTCTACCACAAATGTTTACATAAAAGCCCCATTAGATGACAATTAGAAACCAAATGTAAGAAGTGTTGAAGTAATTTATTCATAAATCTATCAGTCAGAATCCAATCAGAAAAACAGAAACCACGCTGAGGACTTCAGATGGAGGGAACTGACTACAAAGGCGTTGGCAGGGTGAGCAGAGGGGAAAAGGAAGGATTCAGGACACCTGGAGACCAGGAAGCCGGTGATGTGCCTGGGGCTGGCACCTGCCGGCTCACCCTTGCCGCCTTGCTGCTAGAGATGTTGCCACCACGGCCAAGATGAAAAGCACCACGACTGGGGCCAGAACTGCCCAAGAGGCATGTCGGCTGGACTGGACGCCTGCAGATGTGATGCCGGGGAGCCCACAATCGTCTCTCCCATCCCCAGAAACCACCAGCAGCTGTCAGTCCCTGCCATGGAGTTGGTGCCCGAGGCAGAATCTCCGTACCTGCTGCCTTCTGGTTTTCCACCAGTGCCTCCCATGGGAAGCCCCGGACAGAAAGGGGCCAGGGAGTGCAGCCGGCAGACTACTGCCCCCAGCAGTACTGAGCAGAGAAGGGCAGGCGTGGGGCTGAGGGACAGCAAGTGAACAGCACAGACACTAACACTGACTCAGACCCACGATCAAATCAGAATTGAAGGGTCATCAAGGTAATTTAATTCAACCTCCAGTTGGAAGATACAAATGTAAAGGTTCTCTTTCCTGCCCACTTTTTGTGGTTTCTTGGTAGCTGATTTTGCTTCAGCAAAGTTTCGTGTTTACCTTGGAACAAACACCACCACAGAGTCTATTAGAAGTTTCTATGGAGGATTTTTTAAAAGGATTTTTAAAATGAGAGGACTCTAATGTTTGCAATAGAATTCTAAAACGCCACTCCATCCAGGCTCCTAATCAATGCCTCCAGTTTGCTGTCTTGGTAATGAGCCCTGCAGAGGTGTCAATACCCTCCTCTCTACCTGGGTCACTGAGTAGGGTGGGGAAGCTTTCGAATAGCTTCCCCAGCAAATAAAAACCATGCCAAGAAAAATGATAAGGGGTAATGATTATCGCCCAAAAGATACATAAAGCAGCCTTTGGAAAGCAAGACCAGGGGCAAGGCAGCACAGCCTCATTATGCAGTCAGGAGCAGAAAAAAAGGCAAGTCACAAACTTTTCCTACCTAGTTCTTAAATATTTTTTTTGTACTCAAAAAGCACTGAGGACCAATGTGAGGAGAATATTCATTCAGATGTCTAGCAGCTACTAGACACACATTACCAAAACTGTGTCCTGATATTAGGCCTGAAGCAGTTAGTTCTTCCGGTTAGAATCTGTGTTAATGAAAGTAAGATACAGAGCTAATCCTTAATCGGGCTGGTTACTTTCACACGAGAAATACAGTTGTAGGCTCAGGTGCAGCTGGATTCAGACAAGGATGTGGGTAGATGGTTCGGAAAGAATTCGCATGTAAGTAGAAGTAGGTGGCCACTGATGTGGTAGGGACACATACATTTATTGAGGGTCTTTATGGAGAGACAAGCGTTAAGTCTCCTTCTCCCCCATCCTCTTGCCAAAGTCCCTCCTCAACGTGACTAAGTTTCATTTCCCTAGTGAAATTTTAAAAACCCACCTTTCCCCTCAACCACTTAATACTTCAAAGTGGGCCATGTCAAGTAACACATTTGTGAGGTTTACATATTGAGTAGCTAAGAAACAGGGAAAAGCCGTGGGGGTAGTTATGTCAGGGATGCTAGGACTGAGAAAGGAGTGGCACAGAGAGATGGAAAGCATTAATTGCAAATTATGCCTAAAGGGAAGTCATCAAATACATATATTATTTTAAAGGCAACATATGTTCCAGAAAGAACACAGGCTCTGGCGTCACTCAGACGGGGAACCTGAACATGATTTTTTTCATTTCTTGGAACCTTAGGGATAATATAGGTAAAATCACCTGGCACAGAGCAGACCCTTGATAAAAGGTAGCATTCATTTTTTATTATGTACATATAAAGTGCATGGTTGGTCATTATGACATAATAGTTGACCCTGTGAATATAAAAACTGCAGATGCCTCAGTGGGGCACCAAGTTTCTCCTCCCTACACAGCACTGGGAACAGTATTTACATGTATTTGTACAGCCGACCCACCACATTGCCCGTGGGAGCAGGCCTGACCTCCAGTGCACAGTCAACAGCCCAGGCAACAATACCAAGAAGTCAAGGAAGGAAATTCGGCCTGTGTGCTCCTGAAATTTTATAATCTCTTATCAAAGTGATAATTTGAAAGATTTGAACCAGGTTGTTCATGTTTCCAACAAAACAAAACAAAACTTTGGAGATAGCACCAGATAGTGGGGAGAACGTGGGAGCAGAAGGAGAAAACGTCCTCTGGCCTCATCTCAGCCACTAGCTCTCTGTGCCATTCTGTTCTCTTTACCACAGGAAAAGCCCCTTAAACCAAGTATCCAGGGAGGGCTTCTCAGAGGAGGTGAGATCTGAACCGAGACAAGAAGGAGCCAGGTATGGAATGAACTGACAAAAGAGCCTGTGGGATGCAGCAGACAGCAGCTGCAAAGGCTCTGGGGCAGGAGGAAGTGCAGAGTGTTCAAGGAACAAGAAGGCCCATGAGGCTAGGGCTTCATGAGGCTGGAAGCATGTTTCAAACTGAGGTCCAAAAGCAACAGGGGTTTGATCACGTTGGGCCTTAGGTTTTATCCAATAATCAATGGCAGACCCCTGGAGGGCTTGAAGCACAGGGAGGACATGAGGTGAATAATATTTTTAAAGACTGTTCTGGCTGCTGTTCAGGGTATAGTGTAGGGAGCATGAGTGGAAGCAAGGGGGTTATTTAAATCCTATGGCAGCAGTTAGGCAAGAGGTGATGGTGGCTCAGTCTCAGGTGGCAGCAATGGAGAGCCAGACAATGGGACGAATTCTGGTTCTATACTGGAGTAAGATCGAGATATATCATTTGGAAGAACTGGATATGTGGGATGATGGAGGGCTGCTCAAAGACCACCTTGGAACAGGCAGAAGTTTGTGTTTAACCAGGGTTGGAGTTTCCCCAGCTGAATATATTAGAGGAGACATGGGCAAGAGTGAGGGCTTGTGCAGAACAGTGAATCTTCAAAAGTAGCCTAGAATCTTAGGACAGAAGTGAGGATACAGGTAGATAGGTGATGGAGAGTGAAGAAGCATGGAAATGAATGGATTGAAGGCTCTATCATCAGCCGTTGACATGCAAGTGCTAGGTAGGTACCAGCATTCTAACTTTTGGTAAATTATTCAATAGTTTTTCAAAGCCTCAATTTCCTCATCTGGAAAATAGGAGAAATAATTCCTACGTTACAGAGCCACGGTTGGTATTCAATTAGTTCCCGTGTATAAAGCATTCCCTGTAGAGCCTGGTATCTAGTAAGTGCTCAGGAAATGAAATAATTTATAATCACAAACCCCCTTCTAACTCCCTTCCAGTTTCTCTGAGCTCCAGATCCCCTGATCAGTACTTACGCTACACCCGTGGAAATTAGAAAGTGATTGTCCTTTTGAGTTAACTCCCCCCATCTAGTGATCGGGTAAAGGCAAAGAATTTCAAACACAGAAATCTATCATCATTTGTCAGTGTTCATAACACCTCTATCCCAGGTAAGTTCCATTTAGCAAAGTGTCACTCAGGTAAAGGGGGCGCTGGGAACCATTTAGACATCTTTTACTTTTAGGAAATAAAGCAACCCCTAGACTCAGATCCCAAAGGTGCCATTACCAGCAGAGTCCATGTGTCTGTCTCCCGGACTTTATGTTGCTCTCCTCTGACTGGTTCTCCAGAACAATGCCCCATGTCTGTCTTAGAGAACCCTGTTCTCCTAGGACAGGCCTCTGGGAGCAGGTCAGTCATTTTCAGAAGCTGCATTAACCTTTCAGGCACCATTTAGTGGATTAATGTTTTGATGCACTAAATAGTACCCTAGTGGTCCATTCAGATATGATGCAGCCTTTAAGGGGAAATTGGGCTAAAAACTTTTTTGTTTCCTAGAAAAAAAAGAGCCTTAATATTTGCATTTGTCTTCACAACAGTTCTTTAAGGACCCCATGAGGCAGTA
The DNA here is from genome assembly GCF_017311325.1 of Ursus maritimus. Classification (NCBI taxonomy): domain Eukaryota; kingdom Metazoa; phylum Chordata; class Mammalia; order Carnivora; family Ursidae; genus Ursus; species Ursus maritimus. Next base: position 33,096,333 of record NW_024425452.1, read on the forward strand.
GAACCCATTATGATTCTGGTATCAAGGGAAAGGAATAAAACCGGCACAATGGTATTAAGAGCAATGCAAGTGATGTGATGTACTGTGTGGTTTAAAAGGACAATTTAGAATGATGCTTTTCTAAACTGGCAAGTATTGGCCTTATTTTACAAATATACATGCGAAAAGATAGACATGTTCAGTGATCTAAAAATGTAATTTCTCCAAGTAATCAATGACGTTTTTCAATAGCTAACTCTCACTTGCGCACTTTCTCTGCACTAGATGTATTCCAAGCACTTCGTATTGTTTTAATTATTTCCTCTTTACAGCAACCTTCCGATTCAACTACTATCATGCCTGCAGTATGGATAAGCAAACAGATGCACAGAGATGTTAAATGACTTGCTTGTATAGCTAGCAGGTGGTAAAATCAAGATTCAAATTCAGACAGCCAAGCTTCATAGCCTGGCCTCTTAATCATGCACTCTAACCATGTTTTTCAAACTTTTTTTGGCCATGACTCACAGTAGAAAGTACTACTATCCTGTAAACTGGTAGAAAGAATTTTACAGATAATACTTATCCTAACAATTGGGAATACCTTTCAGTATTTTTCTTTTTATCCTTTTCCATTCTGCTTTTAATAAATGCTGAGACTCCCTGAATTTCTTTTCTGACTCAGTAATGGATTGGAATCCTTGGTTTTCCAAACACTGCACTAATTATGCTGCCTCCCAAACAAAAGAGCCTGGGATTCATAAAGAACCTGCACTGAAATTGAATGGAGGCTGAAACTGGCTTCGCTCTCATTTCCTGCCCATCCTCCAAACCTCACCTGTGCCCAGTTAAACAATCAGCCAGCAGGGGAAGATCAGGGAGAGGAGGAAGGATTGATTCACCGAACTGTCCTAATTCCTCCTCAGTTGTTTCCTTTCTTTTGTTATACCATTCAAATTATGCCTGGACCATTTTAATATAGAATAAAACACATCACCCAAAAATCCAATTCCCGTAAGCCCTAGAATAATGGCATTTTTTACTAATGAAACATGCAAACTACTGTCAAGTCCATTAATAGCCTCAATTTTTAATCTCTCAGATGATGGAACATTAAGGTTTCCATAGCAGCAGATGCTAGCTGTTGGGGGATCCCAGGCTTTCAGTTGTGTGACAATTAGGGTGAAGCATCGCCGAGACTTTCCAGTGTTTCTGTGTCTTCATTATGCAGCACTCAGTGTTGCTGGGTTTTTTTTAAAGCACTGATTATCATGATGTATTAGTTTAAGGAGCTTGACATGTTGGTACCTACCCTGGGAGAAGATAGTAATTTCTTGCAGCCTATCACCAGGAGCTGCCTGACATATCTGGAGCGATGATCTGGGGATGATCATTATCCTCAGTGTTTGGGTTATAAATTAATAAAAGTCTTGGTGATTCAATTATAGACCATTTGTATTCCAGGACTCTAATGATTTTTGATGAGGACAAAAATCCAATGCTCTAAGACAAGACCATGAAGGCCTTCTTCATCTCTAATACCCATATATCAGAAGGCTGCAGTATATAAAGCCTAGTCCGTTTGATAAAAATTAACAAGTTTTTTGGATTAAGTATAGCTAAAGGAAGAAAGACACCAAAAGAGTGGCAAAAACAAATTTGACTATTGAGTTAATACCAGCTACTATCTAACGTCATTGATCATAGGGTACACAGAATAAGATCACCAAGCGCTAACTTCACTAATTTGAAGGGCACAATTGAAGTTACTTTTTGTAAAGAAAGGTGGGGGTGGGGAGGAAGGGAGGAAGAGAAGGTTGGAGGGGGCAAGTAGGAGTATTCCCACTTTTCAAATGTAGCCCATATAAACTACCGCATTCACATACAACACCCTATAAAATAGGTTATCAATGGTTTCATTTCACCGATAAGGTGACAGAAGCTCAAGGATATTGTGGCAGAGTCAGTGCTGTATGTTAATCAAACCTAGAAACAGAAATATCCTCTTGGACACACAGATCCATAGCTAGACCACATTTTTTACCCTGCTTTGCAATTAACTAAGATCGCACAAGTGAGTTCTAGCCAGTTAAATACAGGAAGCAGTGGGATCTCTCCACCAACCTGTTTGCTGGATGTTGATGCCCAAAATGATCTTGTAAGCCATGTGTTGAAGATGGGAAATACATCTGTCAATCTAGTTCTCTAAATGACTATGTAGAAAAAGATCCCCCGGAAGACCCATACTAGAGTGATGAGAACAATTAATATACTTTTAATAGGTTAAGTCCCTGATATTTTTACATTGGGATTCTTGTTGAGCACCAACAGCAGTGTTAATTATCCTGCCTAATTTGGAAATTAATACTTTTGTTGCAAGAGGCTACTGTGACACAAAATAAATGGCATTAGCAAAGAAACTAAACATGCCAGAAGAATGGCAGTCAGTGTTATACTGTGGCCAAACATTTGGGAAAATTGCAATATTGCTGAAAACAGATCATTTGCTTACTGAAGTGGCATTCTGGTAGGAAACAGAAAGAATGAACGGATTAGTGTGTGTTGATAAACTTGGCTGGGTTTGGTATGAAAGTAAAAGAAAAAATGACGTACATAGGTGAAAACTGGCCAGTGTGTAGAAATCTGGCCAGGATTGGAAAAGCCAACTGCCTTTCTATCCCAATTTAAGATTTGAGGATTAAGATCAAAACAGCCTTTGAGCCAAAGAAATCTTTAAAACCCAGTCCCACAGCAAAATCACCTTAAGAATGTGGCCTTCCCTCTCCAGATTAATGGCCTCAAAATATTCACCATTTAATTGAGAGAGAAAGGATCGGGGAAGGATAGAAGGAATCCAAGAAATAAAATAATTTGCAAATCATACCTAGTAAAGAATTTGTTATGAGGTTACTGGCCTGTGGAATGACTGGAAGAAAATAGATCAAAAGTTTTTAAGGGAATTTCATTACCAAAGGAACCACAGCATGGATTTAGAAAGTCTTTGACTCTTTGGGACTTAAAATAATCCTTGAATCTTCGATCTTCCACATGCAGGGAGCTCTACAGCTTCCAACAAAGGCCTATCAAATGTCCCTTTCAGATGTGGCCAAGAAGAGGAATAAAAAGGAAGAACCCCCTAGAGAATGGATCCAGGAGCCATGAGGTACCGACTGGAAAGCAGAATCAAGTTTAATCAGGGGCTAATGAGGACCTGGAAAATTTCATAAGGCCAGCCCCATGGGATTACCACATTGCTCTGCACCAGTGACTGCTGCAGCTTCCATTCTTCCCTTTGCAGAATGGAAGTGTCTATTGGCCAGCCTCCCCTTGCTTTATCATTGCATGTTGTCTTTAGAGTTCGAAAGTCACCACGTCATGAAATGTCACGTCTCTAACGCCCATACCAGCCTGAGGTCCTGGACTTTGAGTGGATGCGGTAGCTGGACAGGACTGTAGATTACATAGCTTGGGGTTGTGCAGCTATGTATAGAAAGAAGAGTAACACAGATATTTGGTAACCAAATGGGCGCACTAAGGCAAAGACAATGCTGTGCTCACCAAACACATTTCCTTTTCTTTCTAGGCACATAGTCCAGCCTCCTTCACAGATAATAGGGTCATTCAACCATCCTAACCAAAGAAATATTGGTGGAATTGATGTATACACTACATTCAGACTTTGCTCATAAAATCTATGGCACAATCTTCTACTTTCTTTCCCCTTCCCTACCCCTGCCATTTGGATGTCAACAACCGGGGAAAACTTGAGAGCTACACATTAAAGATGACAGATTATTCATCAACCTGGGTTAAAAGGCTGTATGGAGAAGAGTGCCTACTCCTTCACTCTAACACACACTGGACTCCACAAGAATGATTATAATCCTCCCAAACTGGAAGCAGCTAGAGTGTTCCTCAATAAATGAATGGATAAATTAACTGCGGTAGACCCCTACAATGGAATATCATTCAGCAGTAAAAAGGAATGAGTTATCAAACCATGTAAAGACATGGATGAATATTGAATATACATTGTTAAGTAAAATAAGCCAGTCTGAAAAGGTCAATCTATATCATTCCATTTATATGAGGTTCTGGAAAAGGCAAAACTATAGAGATGATTGATCACTAGTTTTCAGAGTTTAGGGGAAGGAGAAGGTTTGGTAAGGGCTGAATAGGTGAAGCAGAGGGGATTTTTTATGGCTATGAAACTATTCTGTGTGATACCATAATAGTGGATACACAACATAAAGTATGAAAACCCACAAAATTTTACAGTATGGAGAGTGAATTTTATTATATGCAAATTAAAAAGAAATCATTTAAGAGGTCAGAGGATCACAGGATGGAATGCAGATTGTGATAAAATAATCTAACTGTATTAAAAATGTATGAAACTCACTGAAGGGATAAGAGATGCTTACTTATATAATTCTGGAAATAAGGGAAGTCTTTAAGACTAAAGACAGAAGGAACTGTGCCCAAGCACTACTCTATAGTTGTTAAATTGTTTCACACAGGAATATATGTTGAAAACTCTAAAACTGGTATATATGTAGCTAAATAATTAAATAAATGGATAGCAGATGATGAAAGCAGGGTATCTCACTATGGGAGTGGGAGGTTACACACAAGCAAGGAGAGAAGTCTAGAATGATCCATGCAGTAATGGACTAGAGTGGGAGACATCAATACGAACTTATGTTTAGCTTAATATAGACCCAAGTGATGACATATAGAAATATTTACAGATATATGTAAACACATGGGTTGGTATATATATTTATATTTCCTTGCTCTGCCAGCTGATAGTGCCTAGAAGCAACAATATTCCAATAACAACAAGCAAAACTGGCATCCAGATCTCTTCTAATACCACCCTCCAATAAAAAGAGCCAAGATTACTTGGGAAAATGACTGGTTCTAGGACTGGAGCAGGAAACATGCAAGATGAACTACGGCAATATCTAGTAGTGCCAGAAAGTTAGGAAATGCTTAAAAACAAAACAAAACAAAACACACAATGGTGAATTACATCAAAAGAAATAGGAGTTGATTGAAAGAGCTCCCAATGGTCAGAGCTGGAACAATTTAACCAACAAAATAAAGTATTGGATTCTATCTCACAGTATAAAATAAATATCCACAGGTCCATAATGATAAAAAGAAGTGATTAAATTAACAAATGAAAGAGAAGAGACACCTCTCCCACGCAGAAAAATTCCAAATAATCTAGGTAGACACTCCACTGTCAAAGAAGGATAGCATAGGTTCCCACTCCTTAACTGTGGACGGTGCATAGTGACTTCCCCACAAAGAAAATAGTAAGGAACAAGGGAAACCCAGTAACTACAGTGGAGAAACATGAAAAACTATCTGAGCCAGGTGATCAAGGTCAACATCAACAGTCATTCTGATAGTATATATTCTTAATATGATGTCATAAAAATGGCAATTTACCTCTTTGTCTTCCCCAAAACTCAAAACTCCAGCCTAATCAAAAAAAAAAAAAAAAAAAATCGGACAAATCCCAACTGAGGAGCATTCTACAGAATGAATACCTGACCAGTTTTCCTCAAAACTGTCAAAAACAAGGAAAGTCTGAGAAACTGACACAGCCAGGAGGAGCCTAAAAATACCTAACAACTAAAAGTAATGCAGCGAGATGCTGGGGTGGCTGTCAATTAAGTGTCTGCCTTTGGCTCAGGTCATGATCTCAGGGTCCTGGGATCGAGTCCCGCATTGGGCTTCTTGCTCAGTGGGGAGCCTGCTTCTCCCTCTGCCCTCCCCCTGCTCATGCTCTCTCTCTCTCTCTCTCTCTCAGATAAATAAATAAAATCTTAGAAAAATAAAAATAAAAAATAAAAGAAATGTAGTATTTTGGCTGGAACAGACAAAAGATATTCACTGGATAAAAATTAAGGTAATCTGAATGAGGTATCGACTTGAGGAAAAAATAGCAATGTCACATTAATTGTTCCAAATGCACCATAACAATGTAAGATGAAAATAATAGGGAAAACTATGTTTGGGTATCTGGGAATTCTTTGTACTATCTTTGCAACTTCCTATAAATTGACATTCTAAAATTATACGTTCATTTAATTTAAAAAATGTGAAAGTATAATATTACGATCACTTAATCTTTTATTCTTTTGTTAACTCTTTCTCAAGCTAAATTGATGGGGTTGGATAGGAGGTTTATAAGTTTACTTCTATTTCTGAAATTCTGTGATTTCATGACATAAATCTGCCAAGAAATTTATCACACGCAAAAAAATCCTAAGAATATTGGCATTAAGAGCCTAGTAATCTTACTATTAACTTTTTTGGTTCAATTCAATACCTAGGAAAAACAACCTAACTTAACTTCCATGTTTTTTCTTGACAATAACCAATATGCAGTGTTTGCCAGATCTTTCCTCCATCATCACAAATGTAAAAAGTCTCTTCTAATGTAGAGTGTTTACTGAGAATGAGCTAGCACAGCATGGGAAAAGAGTGGTTATTTTTAAGCGGGCCCATTATATTCCTCTGGAGAGCAATGGTGTACATATTCAAGTAAATTCATTAGGACAAGGGCAGATGATGAAAGAATATGACTGAAAGGTACTGCTGGGGATTCACATTAGAAAGCTGGATTACCAGTGGCAGGCTAGCCCTGTGGGAACACCAAGAATGGAGAATGGAAGGGAAAAAAAGAACTTCCCTATTTCTTCTCCAAAATAAGAGTCACCATTTCCTAAAGCTGTACTGTAAGAAATGGATGGGGGACAGGCAGGGTGTGGTAATGATTATGAAGATTCTCAGATGGGGGTTGAGGGAAGGATGGGTGATCTGCATCAAGAACATACAATGGATGAAAAACTGTTGAGTAATTGTAGCCAACACAAAATATGTCCCGTATTTAGTCAATTGAACAGAACTAGAGTTCAGCCTGAGACTAGCTTACAAACAAGGATCTCCTGAGTGATGGGGTAAGAAGACTTGGGGAACTACTGTTTGTAACATCTCTGCTTCTGGCAGAAAAGGGGGGGGGTCTTTTTTTTTTTTTTTTAAGAAACTGGTGACTTTAATATTCACATCTTTTTAAAAAAAACTGTCAAGTGGAGATTTAAGAGAAGCTAAGAAAAGACTGAGTTGAAATCAGAAGAACCGTGTTTGATTTACGCAATCAGTATTTTAAAACTCCAAACAAGCAATACATTTTTATTAAGCACTTGTTTGCTCCTGTATTATATTCTACTCTTTAGAGATTATAAGAGGAATGTAAAACAAGGTCCCCCTACTGTGAGGGGAACTTGACCCCAATCTAAGAGCAGAACCAGAGCAGGAAACCAGATATGGAAAATTAGAGAACCCAACTGCTTGGAAACATCAGAGCAAGAGGATGTCAAGAGATGGGCTTACTGGAACAAAGGCCAGTAAAAAATAATTAAAAGTCTGAGTCCTAAAATATGTTTAAAGAAATACATTTTTATTGTTTATGGGTGCTTAAAGAGAATTATGCAATAAATGAAACCTTTAAGAAAGAGGTAAATGCAGTCCTGCCTAAATGACCAGTTACCTGGAAAGGCATGCCAGTAAATCCCCAGGCAGAAAGAACACAATCTTGCAAGCAGCCAGTTCCAAACATTCCCAAATCCAAAAGATAGTCACAGCATCCCTTTACTGTGCTCTCTAGATCCCTGTCAGGTTGTTCAGCATATCCACAGATGGATACCCAAAAATCTATTTTCCCACAGTCTTCCCATAGAATCTCAGCTTCTCCCAGCTACTGCTCATTGTTATCAAAGCCATGGGAAACGATTTCTGGATCCATTCTGGGAGAGCAAGCGTGGATTCTTTATTCTTCAGAGTAGGGTATGTGAAAGACAAAAAAAGACCCTGCTTTTGCCAATACCCATCACTTCTCAAGGCATTATTTTTCTGGAAGAACTCACCACCACTTATAATGAAGAGGTGAAAGAATAAAAGAGGCAAAAGGAACAGTTTATTATGTCATGTATACACAGGTTTGTGGTGCTACGGTACTTGAAAATGGTGTGTTCATCGAATGGGTTTTTATGTATTCTTTCTGAAGTATCATATTTATGCTATCTCTTTAATAGAGAAAAATCGTGGTTTTCTATAGAAGCGCGTAAGATATTTTCAGTTTCAATTCTATCAGAATTATCAAAATTCGTTATGATGGGAGACCCCATTAGTGAGATATTATACTATTAAGACACTCTTTTTATAACTCTGTTCTTTTGAGTCATCTGCTTGCTCTCTGTAATATTTTTATCTCTCCAGCAAATGCTCACATTTCAGTCTTAAACCAGAAATATTTTTTAAAAAGGCATTGTTTTAAGAAGATATAAAATCGCTTTCAAAATATAACTTTTTAAGGATTTGACTTCATGCAAATGAAAAGCCCAAATATAGCTTCAATGCTGTTATAACGAATAAAATGAGAAACTCCCACAAAGAAATTAAAAAAAAATCCTAGTCCCAAATGAAGACCTGCTTATTTGTGGCAGCACAGCCAAAGAATGTGCTCATGCCCTGGAAATTCTCAGTAACCAGCTTTTCTCTATAACACTTGTCATAGATGCTTTCTTCAAAGAAAGAGATCCTTCTTCCAGAAGCAGCCCTCTCTTTAGAGACAAATCACTCTGTGGTGTTTGTGTGTGGTGAAAGGGGAGGAAGGAAGGGGGGGGTCCCTGCACCCTTTCCCTCGAAAACCTGACTCATCCCATTCGAGGGCCACTTTATTTCTGTTGAGCCCATGGTAATAAGGTAAATGACTAATACAAGTATATTGTGTTTTCCAGAATGGGATTATTCCTTTGCTTTTATCTTACTAGTTTACTATTAAGATTTTATATTTAAAATAAAAATATAATACAGCATATTATATTAAATATTGGAATAAAATGTTTTCTGTTAAATGTATTTCACCTTCATAGACAGAAATTTAAAATACTGAAACATGTAATTTAGTGAGATTAGTAAAGGGATAAGGAAGTACCTCTTCAGACAAATCTCAAATATAAAAATAGTTCCCAAATAAATTCATCATTCATTCAACTGAAAAACTTTTATGCCAGACACTACTCTAGAGAAACAAAGCTTAATAAGGTCTAGTGTTGGCCCCTGGTCTCAAGAAATTTACTAGCTGGCAAAAAAGACAAATACGTAAACAATTAACGAGGTCCTTAGAGTGAGCACTAATCCAACCTGACTGATGTCCTCATAAGAGGAAATTAGGACACAGAAGGAAACCAGGAGTACCTAAGCACAGAGGAATGACCCGGTGAAGAAGCAGCAAGAAGGCAGCCATCTGTAAGCCAAAGAGAGACACCTCAAGAGAAACCAAGCCTGCCAGCACCTTCTTCTTGGACTTCCATCCTCCAGTACTGTGAGAGTATAAATTTCTGTGGTTTAAGCCATGCTGGAGTATTTTGCAGCCTGAGCAAACTAACACAACTCCCCAATCACCCACCCTACTCCCCCACCCCAACCAATAGAAAATTCTGATTCCACTGAGGTTAGGCAGGCACAAATCTGAATGTTATTTATTTATTTATTTATTTATTTATTTATTTATTGTATCAAAACAAGTAGCTTTATTCTCTCTGGCGGGTTTCTTTTTGTTTTGGGGTAGCAGCCCCTGTGAGGTCAATGGTCATGTTATAGTGCAAACTACAGCGGTGTCTGCAGCTGCCCCATGTCTCGTCCCGGCGTCTTCTCTGAGGGTGTCTGTGGGGAGGGTCTGGTGCTTGTGCTGTCCTCAGGGCCCTCCGTGGTCTGTGGGCTACTGCTCTGGTGGCCACTGTGGAGCGCCTGGACCCTCCTGGTTCCCATGGGTGGCATGCTGGCACCTATGGCCACTGAGCCCAGTCCACATTGCCCCCTTTGTGGTACCCTAGTGAGCACCCTCAAGGGTCTTTGCATCAGAGCCCCCCCTTCCCACTGGCCTGATGGCTCCTGTCCCCTGGGTGGGGAGAAGCTCCAGTGGGCGGTCTCGCGTTCCCCACTGCTGGCGGAGGATGGGACGGGATGCTCCCTGGGATCCTTCCCGGATCCCCCTGCCATTGCTGGGCTTCCCTCCACCTCCTCCCGGTGTCTCTCAAAAGGGAGCCCGGAAAAAAAATCTGAATGTTTTAAAAGCACACAGGTGAATCCCATGCCCTCTTAGGGTGACATCTTGAAAAAGGCAGCTACCAAAGAGAACTGTGTGGTTTGCCAAAGAGATCTCCTTCCTACTGCATACCTTCACCTATCTTCTGAATATGATCTCAACCACCACTGTGCTGCTTTCTTGGTTTGGAGAGGTTTGGGACCAAAGATGACTGCTCAGACCTGACCCCAATCATCACACAGATGGAGCAGAGCAAAGGAAAAGGAAGCCGCCTAGGTCCGTCGATTAGAATGGGCATCCTACACACTTTCCCGCTATGACCCTGCAATTCAAACCTCATGGACGCACTGCAGCGTCAAGCTTATTTCCATTTGCTGTGACTCTCTCTTGGGGCTTCTTTCAGTTCTCTAACTCTGGGTTGTAGTTAAGTTTATCAAGCACTCCTGAAAAAAAAAATCACTTCCATTATCTGGGAAGTTCCTACAGAAACAGTCCTTTTATAGATCAGGGTTTTCAGAAACAGTCCTTTTATAGATCAGGGTCTTCAAAATCTGACACTAATGATGTAAACTTCTCCCAAGGCACCTGGGCACTTGGTAACAGAGCGAGCCCTCAAGCAAAATTGTGAGGTTAGAGAAATGTGTCTTCAACATTTTAGCCTCTTCTGTTTGCCATTATCTCAGTGAGGCCACTCACTAATCCTGGCTCCAGATGTAGGTGGCTCTTCTGCATTCTACTGACATTTGATTTGAAGAAAGTTCTCCTAAAATTCATTTATTCAGTCGTTCACTCACCCAGTGCTTACTGAGTTTCTTCTCTGTTGCTGCTGGCCACTGAACTAAGTGGTAGGGATACAATAATATTTTCTGCTCTTTAAGAGATTATAGCTGGGGGCAGGGAGAGGGGATTCAGCAAATACTGTTACCAAAGAAGATATAATTACACAGAGATTTAAAAAAAAAAAAAAGGAGCAAGGGTAAAAACAAGGGCTATGAGGGTGCAACTCAGAGCCCACCTGAAGGAACTCTCCCAGGAGAAGGGGAAAAGTCCCCTTCCCGTCTCAAGCAAAGGCGGATGTGGCTAGCTCATGAAGTGCCAGCTGGTGGGCTGAGGCAGAGAGCTCAGCACACACGTCTTCGGAACATGAACCCTAAGAGGGAGGTGGGAACCAGACTATGCAGGGCCTTTATCATGGAGCTGGAATGGGGGCAGCTTCCTGTTCGGGAAATCATCTGGTTAATAAGAAAAAAGATCAGCACACCATTTGGACTCCAGTGTGATCACAAAGAGCCATAGTAGATTTACTGACCAAGTACATTACAAATTGCTATCGTAGGTCATGGCTTGTTGATAGGACTGCTGTTTAGCACAAAAGCAGTTTTTGAAAGGAGCCCCAAGCACGACAGGTTTTTTTTCTTAAGCAATCCACATGAGACTGTTTTTTTTATTGTATCAGATGTCACAAGGATGACCTCGTTTTATCCACCATTCAAATGGAATATGATTTTTTCAACCAAATTTAGCAAATGGAAAATGTGTATACATTTAGGAATGTAACTTCTCTGAAATAGCAATACTGAAAGCAGATATGTTCTATGGAGGGCTTTTCCAAGCCGGCCTTTTGTAGAAGACTTGTCTGTACATGCCTGGCTTATCTCCCCTAGAAAATGAAAATAATATCTAATCCTGGCCTAGGAACTGTTTCAGGGCTGACTACACCCAATCCCCACCTCTTTTCTCTTCGAAAGCAAAACTATACATTTCCCCATAAACAACAGCCAGTGAGCAGGCACAAATGCTAAATGGGAAATTAACTTAGAGTGGGTGAGACAGACTACTAAAATTCTGACTATCCTACTAAATTTAGCCAAGGAAGATCCATCTATGCCAATTTAAAATGGTTCCCAGGAGCTGCCTGATCACACATTTCAGCAAAAGACGGAGGACCAAAATAGAGAAAGGAAATGTAGCTCTTCCCTGCATCGAAATGTGCTTCTAACTAAGGTATCTATCCACACCCTGCTTTACAGAAGAAATAAATAGCTCTTTTCTGCTGGACAAGGATTACTATGTTTTCTGCTGAATTCACTCTGGCTTGCTGACTCTTTACTTCTCTTAGCCATACAGACCCAGATGGGCTGGAGCTACGGAAAGGGAAGGAGATTCAGAATTGCCACTATGCCAGGGGGAAATCCCACCAGTATTTTTTTTTTCATGAATTTCAGTTCAACATTAAAATGTACCACGTATACATTTGTTAAATGTATTAAGTCAACTCCTTCTTCTACAGTACTTCTCTCCCTAGCTCCAGTTCCATGTTGCAAAGACTGCTTAATCAATATAATTAGTAGTTTCTTTTTGCAAATATGTTTTCTTTCATGCTTCAACTACCACCAGCATAAATAATAATGTTAGAAATGAATGATTACACAGGTGTGACTTTGATCTGGAGATTGTGAAGATGATATTTCTATTATTTTAGAAACAGCCACCACATAGAGTGTGTTTTCAGTTGTTTAGCACATTGCCATAATTATACAACCTATGGCTTTGGAATCAAGACTCTGAAATAAATGTGTAGTTCTACCCCTGACTTTCTACATAACCTTGACAAAGACATTTACCATGTCTTGGCTCAGTTCCTCTATCCATAAAACGGGGATAAAAATATTGACTTTACTAATAGGGCTATGATTCAGATTAGTTATCCCAGCTTTGCAAAGTGCTTTCAAAAATCATCAGGCTGCAATAATCACACTCAAGCAAAGGATGTACTTATTCTGCCCATCCTTCTAAATACCATCCTTTCCCACTCAAAGCAGTCATTCTCTTCTCCCACATAATAGATTCTCTCAGGTGAGAAAATAGCCTAATGTCTGATATCATCAGGCACCCCTTCTGGAATAATCTCATGAAATGTGAGGCAATACATAAATCAGTAACTGAAACAAAGTTAGAATTAGATTCTTATACCAATGGCCTCTTTTTATTAGGATTACACTGAGTTTTTTTAGACTCCTGGTTTTTGTAATATGTCAATATTGTCATCATACTCATCATCATCAATGTTTATTGAATGTTAACCAGCTGCCAGGCACTGGACTACCTCATTTAGTCCTCAAAACAATGCAGTGAGTGAATTGTCATTATTATCCCCATTTTACTGGAAAGGTAGTTGAGGCTTACAAGGATCAAATAACTTGAAGTCACAGGACTTGTAAGAGGTAGAACTGGAATGCAAACTTGGTTCTAATGATCCCAGAGACCCAGCTTTTTTTTTAAATAATTTTTTTCATTTATCTATCTATCTATCTATCTATCTATCTATCTATCTATCTATCTATTTATTTATTTAAAGTAGGCTCCCCACCCAGGGCACAGCCCAACATGGGGCTTGAACTCACAACAATGAGGTCACGACTTGAGCAGAGATCAAGAGTCGGATGCCCAACTGACTGAGGCACCCATTTTTTTTTAAAGATTTATTTATTTATTTTAGAGAGAGAAAGCATGAGCAGAGCAGGGAGAGGGAGAGACAGAGAGAATCTCAAGCAGACTCCATGCTGAGCTTGGAGCTCAACATGGGGCTTGACCTCATGACCACTAGATTGAGACGTGAGTCAAAACTAAGAGTCAGCTGCTCAACTGATTGTACCACTCAGGGGCCCCAGAAGCCCAGCTTTTAATAACTTTGCTATATTCCCATCATACTAGTCTTTGTGACTAAATTACACAGCAACCAAAAGTAGGAAATATTTATGGAAATAAAGAAGACATCAAGAAACTGATGTTACTGCTGGTGCAGAAAATGCCCCAAACTAAAGCAGCTTTCAAATTAAGAGAGTCAAACAAAACTATACTCAGCTGAAAGAAGAAAAGTCAACCCTCAGAGAGAATACAGTTAATTCTTCCAATCGAACAGTAACACCATGAGTAGAAAATACTTTTATATTGAATATATCTGATATATTATTTTTCACATGTCCCCTAAATTATTTAAAAATATAATTAATGCTTTTAAAATAAAAATTAAATCTGTAAAGGGTGATTAAAAAGATACTGCATTAAGTTGAGCATTAAAATAAATGAATTTTAAATTTCCTTCTATCTTAAAAGTTCAATGATTCTCTGAATGATTGGTGAAAACATAAATTAATTGAACAGCACTGTTCTGTGCATGTACTGTATGAGATTACTTTCACCTTTCTCACGGAAGCTTTTTAAAACTTCTGCACTGCCCATTAGTCTCCTACAATTACTCAGAATTCCTTCCTCTCACAAAGTAACTTTCATTAATTCTTCAATGAACAGACAATTTGTCAACCATGCCAGGATATTTTTGATACTGAAAGGGGACCAGAAATTTGAAATTATACATTGCTCTGAAAAACATTTATTTATTGAAAATAAATTGTTTTTTAAATTTAAAAATTGGCAGATTTATAGTTATACTTAGAAGCTATTTCCAAAATTAAAATTCTTTATGAGAATTAAAAAGACATATATATTTAAAGTCAATTTTTCAAAACTTCTTTATATTGATAATCTGAATATTCAAAAATAATATAAACAGAATAATCAACCAGGGGCGCCTGGGTGGCTCAGTCGTTAAGCGTCTGCCTTTGGCTCAGGGCCTGATCCCGGAGTCCTGGGATCGAGCCCCACATCAGGGTCCTCCACTGGGAGCCTGCTTCTTCCTCTCCCACTCCCCCTGCCTGTGTTCCCTCTCTCGCTGGCTGTCTCTCTCTCTGTCAAATGAATAAAATCTTAAAAAAAAAAAAAAAAAAGAATAATCAACCAGTGTCTGACCTATATCTATTCTAAATACTTACTGTAATGTTAGTATTTTTCTAAAAAAAAATTCAATATTCTAGAATTTCTTTTTCATGAAATCGCTTTGCAATTTTCGAGATGCATAAAATTTATTCAGTTTACATATTTGAAATTGTTGACACTTTCGATTGACTCTTCTCTGTCAATAACAGCAGTTTTCATCAAATGAGTTCTCTAAATTTATGATCCTTTTTAAAGTTCCAGCTGGTTTAGATGCTACAAAATTTTAATCTTCCTCAATTCCATTCCATTCTCGCAAAGAATATAAATTCATTGTTCAGAAACAATTCTCCATGGATATCCCACATTATTGCATGTCTTCAGAGTGACAAGTGACTATCTTTTGTTCTAGAATACATTTTCAAGGATATTTATATAGAGAACAGCCTTGAAAGATAGGGATAATGTCTCCCTCCAGAGCGGAGGACAGTATTAGAAGATGAAGATAGTATCTCTCTTCGAAGCAAAATTCAGGCATATTTATGCCCATTATAAAAGATTCAGGTCCTCTAACATCAAGATTTCTCTCCTGTAATACAACTCATGTGTGTGTAGGATTCACCTGGGGCTCTTTGCATCAGATGTGAGAACTGTGGCTCAGGGAATTAATGCCAAAAATGTCGATATTCTGGCTATTACTATTGTTATAAATACTAAACTGTCCTTCATCTCTGACCCAGGAGGCTCGTGTCCTCTAGCACCATTCATAAAACTGGCAGGCCAACATATGAGCTTGAAAATAAGGTCAAACTTCAGACTTTGTCACAGTTCTTGCTAGTTGGTGTGAGAAGAATAGCTGATAGAGGCATGAATTTGTAGAAGAAAAAGAGGGAGAATTTGGGGGGCCAATTAAAGGAATTTGAGTGAAGTCTGTAACTTATTTGGTCAACTGGGCAATAAATGGTCCTCCAATTCATTACCTCTTAATGAGGAAGAATTGAGGAGATGGTTGTAGAGTAAGTACTGGAAATCAGTTCAAGGATAGCTGCCCAGAAGGGAAGATGGCAGCAGAGTAGGAGGCCCCTAGACTTGCCTCATCTCATGAATACAACTACATAACTATCAACTCATCCTAAATACTCCAGAAACTAACCTGAAGACTGGGCGAACAAACTCTCCAACTAAAAGTAGAGAAGAGGCCACATCAAAGAAGACAGTTTGGGAGAGAAATAGATTGTGGTCACTGTGGTGCGGAGGGAACTGCGGTCATGGAGAAGGGTGAGAGACAGACTAACCACACACTGGAGCACACTGGGGAAATGAATCCCCATAGCAATTAGCTTGGAAAGTGAGAGGGGATGAATTTCATGAGTTCTTGTAACCAGTGGGGCTTAAAGTCTAGAGTTCTACATGTGAGGAACAGCCTAGAGGCACTGGGGCTGCTCTTGGAGAAAAGGCAAGGCAAACACCCTGTGGACATACAGTGTGGAAATGACAATCTGAAGAGCACTTCGGGCACGTAGTAGGGTGGTTTTTTGCTCATCTTGGAGCATGTCCCACAGAGGTAGCTCCCTTCATAGAGAGATCTCTCCCAGAATAAAGGAACTGGCAGGTGCCATTTCCCTCCCCTGCCCCTCAGCATAATCACAGGGCCACCTGCGGGAACCAGTGCATTGCAGATACTTGCTACCTAACTTGCTTACACCAAGCACTCCCCCCCACCCCCCGCCACACTCCAGTGGAACTGTTCTTCACAGTCACATTTGCCTCAGTCCCAGTGCAGTGGACCCCTTCCCCCAGAAAACAGGCACAAAACCCTGCCTACACAGTGTCTCCTGATCCAGGAGTTTCGGTGCTGGTGGTGACAAGTTTCATTTCACAAGCAGACCACAGCATACATAGTTAAAACATGCCACATTCAGGTCAGGTACCAAACACTGCCTACAACAGGCAAAGAGGGCCTCTGCAGATAACTGGCCTAAAGGACAAAGTGGCCAGGACACAACAGGTGAGCACACGCAGCATACACTGGAGATAGTCTCTGAAGAGCTAGGCACTGGGGAATAGGGGACACTACACGGTAGAGCACTACGGGACCTCTTCTTCATAAAGTCATTACCTTCAAGAACAGGAGACATAGCTGACTTTCCTAACACACAGAAACAGGCACAGAGACTTAGACAAAATGAGAAAACAGAGAAACTTGTCCCAAATGAAAGAATGGAAAAAGGCCATAGCCAGAGATCTAAGCAAAACAGATATAAGTAACATGCCTGCCTGATGGAGTATTTTAAAAAATGATCATAAAGGTACTCATTTGACTTGGGAAAAGAGTAGATGTCAGTGAGACCCCTCACACAGAGATAAAAAAAGAACTAATCAGACATGAAGAGGGCAATAAACAAGATTAGAAACATGCTTGATGCAAGGAACAGTAGGCTGGAAGCAGAGGAAGAATTAATGACCTAGAAAAGAGAGTAATGGAAAGTAATCAAGGTGAACAAAAGAGAGAAAAAATAATTATATAAAATCAGAATAGACTTAGGGAACTCAGTGACTCCATCAAATGTAATAACATTCATATTATAGGAGTCCCAAAAGACGAAGAGAAATAAAAGGTGCCAGAAAATTTATTTGACGAAATAATAGCTAAAAACTTTCCTAATCTGGGGATGGAAACAGATATCCAGATCCAGAAGGCACAGAGAACCCCAACACCAATCAACAAAAGCATATCCACACCAAGACATACTGTAATTAAGTTCTTAGACAAAATATAGTGATAAAGAAAAAAACTCAAAAGCAGCAAGACAAAAGACAGTAATAACATACAAGGGAAACCCTATCAGACTACCAGGGGATTTTTCAGCAGAACTTTCCACACCAAAAGGGAGTAGCATGATATATTCAACCTGCTGAATGGGAAAAATCTTCAGCCAAGAATACTCTATCCAGCAAGGCTATCATTCAGAACAGAAGGAGAAACAGTTTCCCAGACAAACAAAAACTAAAGAAGTTCATGACCACTAAACCAGCCCTGCAATAAATATTAAAGGGGCCTCTGAGTGGAAAGGAAACACTTAACGTGACCATATAAAAGCAGGAAATACAAAAGCAGTAAAAATGAATATTTTCATAAAATATCAGTCAAGTAATTCACAAAATTAAAAGATGTAAAATATGACAACATATACCATATACCTAAAACATGGGAAGGATGGGAGCAGAAAATGGGTCAAACTTAAACAACCATCAACTTAGTATAGACTGCTATATGCAGAAGATGTTATATACCAATCTATGCTAACGACAAATCAAAAACCACTAGTAAATATGCAAAGAATAAAGAGAAAGAAATCTAAATATATCACTAAAGAAAAGCAGCAAACCACGAAAGAGAGAAAGACAAGAAAGGATCAAAGAAAATATTCAGAAACAACCACAAAACAGGTAATAAAACAGTAATAAATATGTATCTATCAATAATTACTTTGAATGTAAATGGACTAAACACTCCAATCAAATACATAGGGTGACTGAATGGATTAAAAAAAAAAAAATCTTTATGCTCCTTACAAGAAACTCATTTTAGACCTACAGACACCTGCAGATTGAAAGTGAGGTGACAGAGAAACATTTATCATACAAATGGATATCAAAGGAAAGCCAGAGTAGCAATACTTACAGCAGACAAAATAGATTTTAAAACAGAGACTGTAACAACAGACAAACAGGGACACTACATACTAATAAAGGGGACAATCCAACAAGAAGATATAACAATTGTATATATTTATGCACCCAACACGGGAGCACCCAAATACATAAAACAGTTAATAATAAACATAAAGGAACTAATCAATGAAAATACAGTAACAGTAGGGAACATTAGCATCCACTTACATCAACAGACAGATCATCTAAACAGAAAATCAACAAGGAAACAATGGCTTTGAATGACACACTGGAACCAGATGGATTTAACAGATATATTCAGAACATTCCATCATCCTAGAACAACAGAAGACACATTCTTTTCAAGTTCACATGAAATACTCTCCAAAATAGAAAAGCAAAGCTGGAGGCATTACGATTCTGGACTTCAAGTTATATTACAAAGCAAGCCTCAACAGATTAAAGAAGACTGAAGCCATACTATGCATCTTTTCTAGCAATAATGCTGTGAAACTAGAAGTCAACCAGAAGAAAAAAACTGGGAAGACCACGAAGACATTGAGGTTAAATAACATGCTACTAAACAATGAATAGGTCAACCAGGAAATAAAGGTCATAAAAAAGTACATGGAAGCAAATGAAAATGAAAACACAATGTTTCAAAACCTTTGGGATGCAGTAAAAGCAGGTCTAAGATAGAAATTCACAGCAACACAGGCCTACACCAAGAAGCATGAAAAATCTCAAACAACCTAAACTTACCCCTAAAGGAGCTGGAAAAGAACAACAAACAAAACCTAAAACTAGCATAATAAACGAAATAATAAAGATTAGAGCAGAAATAAATGATATAGAAACTAAAAAAACCCTGATAGTACAGACCAGGAGATGGTTTTTTGAAAAAAAAAAAAATCAATAAAATTGATAAACTGCTAGCCAGATTTATCAAGAAAAAAAGAAAAAGGACCCAAATAAATAAAATCACAAATGAGAGAGGAGAAATAATAACCAACACCACAGAAATACAATTATAAGAGATTATAAAAAAACTATATGCCAACAAATTGAACAATTAAAAAAATGGATGAATTCCTAGAAACATATAACTTACCAAAACAGAAACAGGAGGATATAGAATTTTGAACAGATGGATTACCAGCAAAGGAACTGAATCAGTAATCAAACACTCCCAACAAACAAAAGTCCAGGACCACATGACTTCCTAGGAAAATTCTACCAAACGTTTAAAGAAGAGTTAATACCCATTCTTCTCAAACTATTCCGAACAATAGAAAGCGAAGGAAAACCTCCAAATTTATTCTACAACACCAGCATTACCCTGATACCAAAACCAGATGAAGACCCCACAAAAACAGAGAACTACAGGCCAACATCTCTGATGAACATAAATGCAAAATTCCTCAACAAAATACTAGCAGACCAAATCCAACAACATGTTCTTACAAATCATTCCCCACAATCAAGTAGGATTTATTCCTGAGTTGTAAGTGTGGATCAATATTTGCGAATTAATCAATGTGGCACATCACATCAATAAGAGAAAGGATAAGAACCATATGATCATTTCAACAGATGCAAAAAAAGCATCTGACGAAGTACAACATCCATTCATGACAAAAACCCTCAACAAAGTAGGTTTACAGGGAATATACGTCAACCTAATAAAGGCTATATAAGAACCCACAGCTAACATCCCCAGTGGGGAAATACTGAGAACTTTTATCCTAAGGTCAGGAACAAGGCAAGGATGCCCACTCTCACCACTTTTATTCAACATAGTACTGGAAGTCCCAGCCACAGCAATCAGACAACAAAAAGAAATAAAAGGCATCCAAATCAGTAAGGAAGAAGTAGAACTTTCACTATTTGCAGATGACATGATACTATATACAGAAAACCCAAAAGACTCCATCAAAAAACTACTAGAATGGGTAAATGAATTCAGGAAAGTCACAGGATACAAAAATCCATGTACAGAAATCTGTTGCATTTCTATACATCAATAATGGAACAGCAAAAAAAGAAATTAAGAAAACAATCCCATTTATAATTCCACCAAAACCAAAAAGATACCTAGGAATAAATGTAACCAAAGAGGTGAAAGACCTATACTCTGAAAACTTTAAAATGCTGATGAAAGAAACTGAAGATGACACAAAGAAATAGAAACACATTCCATGATCATGCATTAGAAGAACAAATATTGTTAAAATGTCCATATTACCCAAAGCAATCTACATATTTAATTCAATCCCTATCAAAATACGGACGGCATTTTCCTCAGAGCTAGAACAAACAATCCTTAAATTTGTATGGAACCACAAAAGGGCCTGAATAGCCAAAGCAATCCTGAAAAAGAAAAGCAAAGCTGGAGGCATTACGATTCTGGACTTCAAGTTATATTACAAAGCTGCAGTGATCAAGACAGAATGGTTCTGGCACAAAAACAGACACATAGATCAATGGAACATAATAGAAAACCCAGAAATAAACCCACAATTATATGGTCAGTTAATCTTCAACAAAGCAGGAAAGAATATCCAATGGTAAAAAGACAGTCTCTTCAACAAATGGTGTTGGGAAAACTGGACAGCTACATGCAAAAGAATGAAACTGAACCACTTTCTTACACCATTCACAAAAATAAATTCAAAATGGATTAAAGACCTAGATGTGAGACCTGAAACCATCAAAATCCTAAAAGAGAGCACAGGCAGTAATCTGACATTGGCCGTAGAAATTTTTTTTCCATATAGGTCTCCTGAGGTAAAGGAAACAAAAGCAAAGTAAATTATTGGAGCTACATCAAAATAAAAACCTTCTGAACAGCAAAAGAAGCAATCAACAAAAGTAAAAGGCAGCCTACTGAATGGGAGAAGATATTTGCAAATGACGTATCCAATAAAGGGTTAGTATCCAAACTATACACTGAACTTATAAACTCAACACTCAAAAAACAAATAATCCAATTTAAAAATGAGCAGAAGACATGCACTGATATTTTTCCAAAGACGACATACAGATGGCCAAAAGACACGTGAAAAGATGCTCATCATCGCTTACCATCAGGGAAATACAAACCAAAACTACAATGAGATATCACCTCACACCTGTCAGAATGGCTAAAATCAGCAACACAGGAAACAACAGGTGTTGGCGAAGATGTGGCAAAAGAGGAGCCCTCTTGCACTGTTGGTGGGAATGCAAACTGGTGTAGCCACTGTGGAAAACAGTATAGAGGTTCCTCAAAAAATTAAAAATAGAACTACCTTATGACCCAGCAATCACACTAGTGGATATTTACCCAAAGAATACAAAAACACTAGTTCAAAGGGATACATGCACCCCGATGTTTACAGAAGCATCATTTACAATAGCTAAGATATGGAAGTAGCCCAAGTGTCCATCAGTTAACGAATAAAGAAGATGTGGTATATATATAATGGAATATTATTAAGCTATAAAAGGAATAAAATATTGCCATTTACAACAACACAGATAGAGCTAGAGAGTATAATGCTATGTGAAATAAGTCAGAGAAAGACAAATATCATATGATCTCATTCATATGTGGAATTTAAAATACAAAACAAGCAAGCAAAGCAGGAAAAAAGAGAGAAAGAGAGACAGACAGACAGACAAACCAAGAAAGACTCTTAACTGGAGAGAACAAACTGATAGTTACCAGAGGAGATATGGGTGGGGGATGGGTTAAGTAGGTGATGAGGATTCAGGAGTGCACCTGTCATGCATGATGAGCACCAGGCGATGTATGAAATTGTTGAATCACTACATTGTACACCTGAAACTAATATAACACTGATGTTAACTAACTGGAATTAAAACAAAAACTTTAAAAACAAAGTTGCCCAAAAGTGCCTTGGTTGTTGTGAACCTTCATCCAGATGGTATGCTTTCTTAACAATCAGGCTACCAACCTTAAGTCCTCCACATTGTGGCAACTAGTATTAAGATTCATCCTGGAATTACAATTACAGAAAGTTCCATCCCAACAGTTACAGAGTTGAGCATCTACGTGGAGTGTGAGAGAAGGCAAATGTACGGAAACTGTGGCAGAAACCATCTAATTGTTAGTGCTCTGCCTGGATCATTTGGAGACAAGAGGGTGGGGTACTTAATGATTTTTTAAAAAGAATGTCAACAGCTGGGACACCTTATTTCTTACTTCCTTCTGTAGGCTCTCAACCCAAATGTAGATTATTCAGAGATGATAGAAAATGGTCTCAGAGTTTTTGCAGTGGGTCTTGGCTGGCTTTGGGTGATCTTTAACCCTCACAGAGAGATTTCTCTGAAAGAGAGAAACTCTTAGGAGCAACGACAGCCGACTCACTGACTAGTATTCAGGCTCTTACTGCCCAGGTTGGATTTACAATGCTGATGAAAGTGAATCAATGGAGAATAAGAAACTAACCCAAAGGACTCTAGATATATTTTTTACTGTCAGCCTCATTGCCCTGGAAAACTCCCTCAGCTCTTATGTTAAAACTGGGCAAAAATTTAAGAAATGATAGCATAATAATGGTGCAGCAAGAGACCCAGACTAAAGCAGATTTCCTTTTTTTTTTTTTTTCATTATTTTGTGTGAGGCAAGCACAAATCACCAGATTATGCAAATCCCATAGCCCTAGTCTAAAAACAGTATGGCCGTGGCTGCTAAATCGAGGAGTCCTCAAGGCAGAAATAGACAAATGTTGCAAATAATAACCTTGCTGCTTAACATGGGGCTGTGGAGGAGGTTGAGGTAGGGAGGGAAAACACTGGGAATTTGTCTGGTTGAGTTGCTAGCAGTGACTACACTGCCTGAAACCAAACATAAGTATGTCTTAAAGTCATACAGCTCTCTTCCTAGGAGCTCCTGGATCCTTTCTTCCCCTCTACCCCACCTCCGTTGTTGTAAGAAAAATGATTAGGGGTAAGGCTGAGGACTCTTGGTCACCAAAGGCAAATCAAAGGCCGAATTCAATCATCTGAATACGCTAGGGACTTTCAGAGTGGGAGGGATTCAAACTTGTATGGCTGTCTTGGCTGTAGACAACAAAGTCACTATCCTACTTGGACTTGTGGGAGGAAAAGGCACTTGGATTTAGCTAACAGGGTTTGAGCTGGGTTCACAGTGGGGAAAGAACAGATTTTATGACACCCTGGGGAACTTTGGGCCAATTCAACATACTGTTGCTATTTCTTCTATATCTTGAATATATAATAAGAGTTGAGGTGTTATATCACTGTTCTTCCCTATCTCATAATGGCCAGAAGGAAATCTCCCAATTTCAAAGAGCCACATGGAGAGAAGTAATAATGAGACCTATAAATTCTCTTCATATCACTTCCCTGTCCCTTCCCACATGGTCCAACTGAAACAGTATAGCATCCCAAGGGGAAAAGGGAAATGACAGCCTCAAAGGCTTGACTTAAGAGATAGCAGGAGTAGTAAGAGACGCAGTATCTCACAATAATAATCCTATATGGCCAGTGAAAAAGGCTAATGGGAGCTTCAGACTTACGGATTTCAACTGTTGTTCCAATGCACTGGCTGTACAGACATTGTGACTATAACTGAAGCCACTGTGCAAACTGGTAAGATGTCTTAGACATTGACAACACCTTCTTTTCTAGTTCACTGGTACCTTTGGACCAAAATCAATTCACATTCATGTAGCCTGTCCTTCAACATACATTCGCAATATTCTCCTTGGGAATCTCTTTATGATAACCTAAAGTCCCCTACCATTTGCCAGCAGTGAGTCAGGATTAGGACAAATGCCTCTACCCTTTGTTATCCAAAGCTTTCACTGTGTAGATAATATCCTTTGGTTGATAAATGAGAAGGCTCAGTTTCAGCTACTCTAACGGCAATGTTATCACATTTCTGCCAGCAGGGGTGGCTGATAAACACTGATGAAATTCAGGGGTCTGCTGAGTAAAGTTTCTTAGGACTATGTGGGTGGAATCACAATGTTCATTCCCTTTGGCAGTCAAGGAAAAACTGCTGTTTCTGGCCTCCAACCACCAAAAAGGAGATCAACATCTTATATGACCGTTTGGTATTAGAGACAGTGTGTGCCTCACTAGGGCATTCCACTTGGGAGTTGATATCGGCTAACTCACAAATTAGTATCCATGGGGTGGGAGCCCAAATGAACAGGTTGCATTGAAAGTTGGCTGGCAAGCTGTGGGAGGCTCTCAACCTTTAGCCCCACATCCCAAATAACCCTTTTGAGCTACAAGTTTCTGTAACTGATGATTTTTTTTTTTTTTCAATTGAGCCTCTGGTAAAGAGAGGCAGTCACCACCCAAAGGTACTTTTAAATTTGTCACCTCCCTGACATACCTATTAGGAACATGCTAGTTTGCTACTGAGGACTTGTTGAAACTGAACACTTGACCCATGGAGGCCTTGTGACTCTCCACAGCCTAAGAGTCTCATTTTGGGGTGAGAACGACTCAATTAATAACACAAGAAGGGCCTAGCAAGCCTTGATTGTCACATGGAAATTTTATATTCAAGAACACACTGGCAGGGCCTGAGTAACATCTCAGCTTTACGTAAAAAAAAAAAAAAAAAAAAAAAAAAAAAAGATAGCTGTTCCTATGGGGGAAATTTTATCCCCTACTTTACCACCTGAAGGACATTGCTGGCTCATTGGCACCTTCAGTTCACTGAGGTTCACCCAAGTGCCTGAACCTAGTTGACTAATAGTTTGGCTAAGCTGAAACCTAATAGTGTCTGCTGGGCTGCATGGCTTTTCAACCTCAATACCAGCTACACAAACTAAAAATGGACTTGGTTGCTCCACTGAGTAAGTAGAATTCCAAATTCTCATGGCTTGAGCCAGTATCCCTTTTAATGAACTTTGTTATATTTTTATTAACTCTTGAGCTGTTGCCAGTGGCCTGGCTTTTTGGTCTGCCACTTGAAAAGCTACACACTGGACAACTAAAGACAACCCCATATTTTCCATTTCAGTTTAATAGGCAATTGCGTCAATACCATTTTTGAAATAATCCATCCTTTTCCCACTAAATGAACCCCCACTCATAAAACATAAACTTCTCATACAAGTCTCAATCTTGAGATTTCAAACAATTTGTCTCTCCCTATGCCTATACTGATTATGGTATGTGAGACATCTGGTAATGAAATGTCCCCATCACTGTTCATCCATTTCACACCTTCTTTCTATGTTGAAGCATTTATTTTTTGGTCTGCACTTTTAAGATAATTTTATCTAATGCCCCTCAAATTTTGTTCTCAGGATTTCATTTAAATTACATATTAATTTTGGAGGATTTAGATTTTAAATAATAACTAGTCTTTCCATTTGACATGTTTTTCCATTCGTCCAAATATTCTTTGTATGCCTTTTAATAAAAGTATAGTTTTCTTTCCAAAAGTCTTGTGCTTTTATTATCAAATTTTGCCAATTTTTAAAATGGTTTTCTTTGTGAGTATATGTATATTTGTTCATGTATGCAACTATTATGGATGAACTCCCCCCCCATTTCTATTTCTAGGTCTGTATTGCAAGAATAGAGGAAAACAATTTATCTTTTGTCCAGCTACCTTACTAAATTTCCTTACTAATTTTTGTTGTACTTCACCAGATGGTCATTGGTTTTCAAGGAATAAATCTGCAAAATAAATCTGTTTATCTCTTCTTTTCCAACACTGTTTCTTTCATTTTCTTATTGTACCACAGTTGCTACTCAAAAAAAGGCTGGATAATAACAATCATAAGAGGAATCTCTGATTATAGAGACTATCCAGCATCAGCCTAAGAGCATGGTTTTTTAAGCATTAATGCATAACTGAATTACACGCTTGCCACTTGCTGTTTCTGTGTTCTTGGCCAAGTCATTTAACCTTTCTATGTCTTAGTTTTCCTATCTTTAGGAAATTATAATAATATATATCACGTATGATTTTTGGGAAAATTATTATATGTAAAGTGCTTAGAACCATCCTTCCACATAGTAGGAACTATAAAAGTGTTAGCTATTATATTTTTTTCTTGATTTAAGTGAAAATTTTAGTTTTTCGCTGATTAGAATGGTATTTATTGTAAATATATGGTAAAAAAAATGTAATTAGTTTTTTTATCCAGGTTTACTGAGTTTTTATTAGGAAAAACTGCTTTATTAAATGCTTTTTTAACACCTGTTTATATGAGCACGTGGTCTTTTTACCGAAGTCATAATGAATTATACTGATATTGAATCACCTTTGGATATCCGAGCTACCTCTTAAGTAATAATGTATTATTATTTTGATATAGTCTACTTACCAACATTTTATTTAGAGTGTTAGCATATATTGACTGATAAATGAGTTTTGTTTTGGGTACTACATTGGTAATTGGTCAAGTTTTGTTATTAAGTTTGTGTGATTTATAAAATAAAGTAGGAAGATTGTTAGCTTCTTTTATGATTTGAAATAGTTTAAATAACCTGGACTAAACTTTATTCTGTAAAGGTTAGATAAAACTTGGCTGAGAACCCATCTAGCCTTGGTGTCTGTCTGAATGGTACATCTTTATTCACCTTTTCAAGCTTGTCTTTGGTAATTGGTCTTTTCAAGGATCTTATATCTTTTTAGATCAAATTTGATATTTTATCTTTTGCTAGAAAATCACCCATCTCCTCCAGGTCTCCAAATTTGTTGTGAAAATATATGTGCAGGTTTTTATAATTCTTTTACACCTCTTCTATGTCTGTACTTCTACTTTCTCATTCCTAATCTTGTATATATTTTGCACTCTCTCTCTACTATGAACAGGTTTATCTGTTTTATTGGTCTTTTCTAAAAACCATATTTTAGACTTATTTTTTTTCTTTACATTTTGGTTTTTTACCTAATTAAATCCAGTTCACCTTTTAAATTTTCCTCTATTTTCTTTTGGTTTCTTTTGGTACTGTTTTTCTAATTTTTTAAGATGAATTCTTAGCTCCTTTATTTTCTATATCTCTTCAATATTGAGGACATTTAAGACTATTGATTTTCTCCCGAGTGCAACTTTTTCTGTGTTTTGTAGATTTGGGGATGAAGTATTCTCATTTTCTTTGCTTCCCAAATGACATGTCATTTTTTCTTTCATTTCCTCACTGGCCCAACATAGTATTTCTAGAAGTATGATTCTAAGTAGGTGGAATTTCTGATTATCTATTTACTATTCATTTCAAATATGATAGATTTATGACCAGAGTTTGTAACCTAGAAAAAGCTGAAAATACCATAAATAAATTTAACATTTTGTGGTCAAATTCATGATCAGTTTTTGTGAAATTTCCAGAAATGCATAGAAATTATTATCATCTTCTTAAGGAATATAAAGGCCTACTTAAACCAATAAGATTAAATGTATTAATTATATGATTCGATTCTTCTATATCTTTGCTATTTAATTTTGTCTACCAGAATTTTTAAATTCTGAGAGAGGTATGCTGAAGTTGCACACATTCGAATGAATGAATGATAATCATGGTATTCAGGTACACACATGTGAATTGGTAAGTATTATTTCTAGAGTGTTGATTAGGATTGCATTCAATAGTGAGTACGAGAAAGCCCAATAAATGGTGACTAAATAGCAAATGATTTATGTAACAAAAGGTCGTAGGTAGGCAGGCAGCTAGGTCTAGGGGGTGTATAAGAACTCAAGAGTGCCACCAAGAAGCAGGACGCTTGCTTTTCTGTTCTGTCATCCTTACTAACGACTGATACAGTTCTGGGATGGCTTCTATGTTCCAGGCAGCAGGAAGGAGGAAACAGAAGAGGCAGCACTGACAGACTTCAATACTTATGGCTCACTGGCCAGAAAGGAGTCACAGGGTCATCTATAGTGAAAACGGAGTCTGAATAAATAAGCTTTTAGCTTCAGCATTTCCAAAATGGAGGAAGGCAAGTGAAAGAAAAAAAAAATGGAATGGGTGTTGTGGTAGTCAATCAACAGTATCGATTACACATAAGATCTGTGAAGACACATATGCAGAATTCAGTTTTAATATTTGCTGCCTCTTGCTTTCCTCAGTGCCGCTCCAACATCCCTCATCTCCCCTCTTTATTTTAAAGGTTGTAAGAATTAAAGACATTATACCCAACTTAGGGTATTCTCTGGTAATCAGAAGAATTGGAAAGAGGAGACCTTTACTGAGTTACACAAAGAATCCTTTTGGGATTTTGACTGAAGTTACATTAAATCTATAAATCGGTGTAGGAAGAATTCAGGTGTTATGACATCTTCCAATGATTAAAAAAATTTTTTTTAATATTTATTCAAAAATGTTTTATAGTTTTCTATATATAGGTTTTACAAAAAACTATGTTATGTTAGTCACCATAGAGTACATCATTATTTTTGATGTAGTTTTACACATCTATCATTAGATTTATTCCCAAATACTATACTTTATGTTTTTAATTATTATTATAAATGGTAACTTTTATAGTTATTATTACTCTGTTTCTGGTTAATAGAAGTGTATTCAAGTGTTTTTGTGTATTGATCTTATGTTCAACTACCTTGCTCAACTCCCCTATTATCATTATTATTATTTTATTATTAATATTATTAATATTACCTGGGGGATTTCAAGTAGACAATTGTATCATCTGAAAATGACCTTTTTTCTCTTTTCCTATCTATGACTTTTAATTAATTACTTTTTCCATAGAACTGGTTAGAAACCCTATACAATTGTTGAACAGAAGAGGTAATGTGTTGTTGAAATAAAGTTTAAAATTTTTAAAGGAAATATAGATGAATATCTTTCTGATCTTACTGTAGAAAATTATTTCTTAAGCTACTGCAAAAATATTTAATAAGAAATAAAAGATTAAAGTTGTGATATTATTTATAAGA
Source organism: Ursus maritimus (assembly GCF_017311325.1). NCBI lineage: Eukaryota > Metazoa > Chordata > Mammalia > Carnivora > Ursidae > Ursus > Ursus maritimus. The sequence goes on from NW_024425452.1 coordinate 33,125,787, forward strand.
ACTTTTATAAGTCAATAATAAAAATACAAAAAGAAAAGAAAAATGGGCAAGAGACCTAAATAGGATTTTACAGAGAAGAAAACATGTATTACTAAAATGTATACCAAGTCAGGCTCAATCTAACTAGTATTTAGGGAAATGTGAAAAAAAAAAAAAGATGAGGAAAGTTATTTTACACTCATTCAATGGGCAAAAACTAAAATATTGACAATACCAAGTATTGCAGAGATTCTAGATCAATGGACTCTCACACATTGTTGAATGGATATAACTTGGAATAATCGCTTTGGAAAACAATTTAGCATTAATTTCTACAGTTGAATATTTGCACACCCAATAAATTAGTAATTTCATCCTATGTATTTAGTCAGGTGAAGTTTAGCAAATGTATGCCACAAAACACCTAGCAGCAGCACTATTACTGATAGCACAAATCTGGAAATAATCCAGACGCGCATTGACAGGAGTTTGACTAAACTACAGCATAATCAGAGAAATATTAAATATCAATGAAAATTAATGAACCAAACTACATGTAACACATGGATGAGTCTTATTATGATAATGATGTGTGGAAGAAGAAAGTCCCAGAAGATACATACATTATGATACCCACTTTGTAAAATTCAAAAAGAAGCAAAACTAAATAAATTTTAAAAATATATGCATATAGGGGCGCCTGGGTGGAGCAGTCATTAAGCGTCTGCCTTCGGCTCAGGGCATGGTCCCAGCGTTCTCGGATCGAGCCCCACATCGGGCTCCTCCGCTAGGAGCCTGCTTCTTCCTCTCCCACTCCCCCTGCTTGTGTTCCCTCTCTCGCTGGCTGTCTCTTTATTTATTTATCAAATAAATAAATAAAATCTTTAAAATATATATATATGCATATAATATTTTTTCTTTAAGGCAGGGCAAGGATAAACAAAAAATTCAAAGTAATGGCTATTCCAGGGCAGACAAACAGAACTGGAGACAGCACATAGATGTATATTAGATTCCAGTTCTTGAATTGGAAAATTATTCATATAATTTCATCATATTGTTAATGAATATATAAAATTAAATAAATAAAATAAATGAAGGCCATGAATAAGCAATGATGGCACTATGTCATAAACCAAAGATAATAATTAGTCCTATGTGGTGTTTTCAGGTAAAAAAAAATCAATAATAATCATAATTAAAATAACAAAAAGAACAAACAAATAAATAAATTAAATGAATTCCATTTACAACTTCTACCCTGCCAAACTGGTGGAAAAATTAAACTCAAGATACTTGGAGCACTTCCCTACCTATGCCCCATGAAAGTCCTAGGGTCTTATCAGAATAAAAGCATTGGGAAGATGCCTCCAGTCTCCCCGCCACTACAGTCATTACTGAGATTCCCACTATCCAAACTAACTCCATGTTGTTTGTTTATCTCTATGTCATGCTTTGTAGTCTACAAGCAATTTTTCCTTCCACTCTGTGACACAATCCTTCCTACAGGCAAAGGAACACAAAGTCTTTGATACCTTTAGGAACTGAGTAAGAAAAGAAAAAAATATAGAGAAAACGTAACAAATTAATATCTAAAAAAATTACTCTAGACACCACTAAAAAGAAAATGTAGCCTCTACTATATTTACTCACCTGAGACATACTTTAGTAAGACTGCACTTCTTTCCCCAATTTCAGATTTTCTTGGTCGGATTTGTTATATTCCTCTGAATAAATTAAGAAAAACATCTTACTTGCTATAGCACTAGAACATTTGCTTTGCCTCTAAACCCAACTCTTTGGTGACTGAACTTGAGGAAAAATTTAATTACAATTTTATATGTAACCTTGTTTACTTCCAGGATCAGAAACTGTTCCAATAAATGAGAAAATGAGTAAAGGCATAGAAAACAAATTAAGAAAACTGTCATATCAAGTGGGAAATGGGCCCTTTGGCAAATTGTTTTTATTGCTTTTTTTCCTATTTATCTGAACATACAGTTTATTAGTATTATATTGCCAAATGAAGCAGCTGAGTCTAGTTTATTACTAATATTATCATTCATTAATAATAAATTTATAAGTCAAATAAGTATTTCATAATATTTGCATGATCCAAACTGTGACCTACATTACAGCTATTTAATGAAGGATGATCTTGGGTCAACTTGCTAAAAATCAACAGTGCTTGCCCTTATAACATAACTTCATTCTCTCAGCCTGACATGTTTTTCTTACATCGATTAATGAGCTCTTCTATTTTTGTCTTTTCCATGTTTAACTTACAAAGAGGAAAAAAACATCTAAGTTGATACATCTGAGTGTCAGGTAGAGAGGAGCTGTGGAGCACAGAGAATTTTGAGCAGAGAATTAAATTTGCAGGGCAGCTGTGGAAAGATAACAGTCTAAGCTATAAGAATAGAAGAACTCTCCCATTAAGGGAGGAAGCAGGAGAGAAGAAAATAGGGAGGTAAGTGCTTACGAGGATGTGATCATATACAAAAACTTTCTTTCATTTACCAAGCATAAGATACATCAATTTTCCAGCCCAGAACAGAACACTAATAATAAATACAGATTTTCTTCTGTCTTAACATAGACATTTTTCCCTTTTATTTTTGTATCTCTCAAGCTGACAAAGGAAAACTAAAGAGTAAAAGTGGATCAGAAAGGTGTTTCTTGGGGCGCCTGGGTGGCACAGCGGTTAAGCGTCTGCCTTCGGCTCAGGGTGTGATCCCGGCGTTGTGGGATCGAGCCCCACATCAGGCTCCTCTGCTGGAAGCCTGCTTCTTCCTCTCCCACTCCCCCTGCTTGTGTTCCCTCTCTCGCTGGCTGTCTCTATCTCTGTCAAATAAATTTAAAAAATCTTTAAAAAAAAAAAAAAAAAGAAAGGTGTTTCTTGGACTAAGCTACCCTTAAACATTTGAAGAAACAGATTCTAAAATTTTGAATAAACATAAGCACATAGAATATGCTTTTAAAAATCTTTGTGGGCAACTATAATTTTTCATAGGTATAAAAAATTATACTGCAGGGGCGCCTGGGTGGCTCAGTCATTAAGCGTCTTCCTTTGGCTCAGGGCGTGATCCCGGCGTTCTGGGATCGAGCCCCACATCAGGCTCCTCTGCTGGGAGCCTGCTTCTTCCTCTCCCACTCCCCCTGCTGTGTTCCCTCTCTCGCTGGCTGTCTCTTTCTCTGTCAAATACATAAATAAAATCTTAAAAAAAAAATTATACTGCAAACAATAGGTTTGGCTCTTGTGAAGATATAATGTAATATATATATATATATATGCTATATTAACTATACATGTGAATATGTTCACATATATAATAATATAAATATCATGTTAAGTGTCAGTCTTTTTATAAGATTACTGCCCTGACCTTTTATATCATTTTCAATGGCATTTAATTAATTGGACAGATTAAAAAAGAAGACAAACACATCCTAACAACTGGGCAGTAATGTATCTCAAGTTCAAGTCCATGCATGCCCAAGCCTCTCCTTCTTTCAGAAGTAACAGATCGCTTTTAAATCCATCAATACAAACTTACAATTTTATTTCATTTTTATAACCACCAACAAGTATATGAGGTCCATGAGATTTTGCCTCATTCATCAAGCATCTCATAAATATGAGCTCCAAGTGTTCCCGGCCAAGCGGTGCCTCTCTCAACTTTGACACTACCTGTCTCACTAGCACAAACGGCACAAAACACTAATCCTGAGAAGGAAGCTATGATCAGAACTGACCACACCCTTGCCCTTGAGAGTACTTGAAGGAAACTCGTTATGCCTCTTAGGCACTGCCTGAAGTCCAAAATTCTCAGCCTGTCTTCATAACCACACAGTACTTGATACAGCTCTGTCTGTTCCCTAATCCAAAATCTTTGACCTTCCAAACTTTTGCACTGTACTCTCTGAAAGTCAATCTTCCAACACTCCTCTAGAGCTTCTAACTCTCCGAGATATTAATTCCAACTTTTTCATCTAACAAAAATTTAGCTACTCCCTGAATATGCTGCCTGCCTCCTCACAAATGGCTGCTTTTTTCTCTCATATTCCATGTGACATCACAGGCCTGGATATCAAGTTAGTGTCTCTGATCTTCATTGCTGCTTGTAGAAAATGTCCTTTCTTCACACCTTCTATAAAAAAACCCCAAATATTTGAAGCATAGTCCATTAGACTGTATCCTAGGATATCATTCTACAGTGATACAGATGGTGACGCTATAGGCACCACCAACCTTTGGATCCCTCTCCTCTCATTTGTTGTCCACTCCACTATTACTCTCCACCATTACTTCTGTCGTCATTCTTAGCGAGCTCTATATTCATGGTGATATCCATTTAACACTCAGGCCTCTCATTCATTGACTTCCTTATTTCCAACATTTTTTTTTCGTCCTTTCCACTTAAGCAGTCCAATCTCAAGGTTATGTCTCAGAAGTTTTCATTAACAATTACTCACTGCATCACTTCCAAAATCTTTATTCAACAGCTTACTCTACTACTTTCTATCTTTCCAGATCATGTACAGTTTGAGATACTGCAAGTTTAGTTCCAGATTACCACAATTAAGTGAATATCACAGCAAGCCAAATCAAATGAATTTTTTGGTATCCTAGTCCATATAAAAATTATATTTATACTATATATAGTCTATTAAGTGTTTAATAGCATTATGTCTAAAAAACAAAGTACAAACCTCAATTTAAAAATACTTTATTGCTAAAAAAAATGCTAGCCATCATTTGAGCTTTTAGCAAGTCATAATCTTTTTGCTGATGGAGGGGCTTGCCTCAGTGTCGATGGCTGCTGACTGATCAGGGTGGTGACTGCTAAAGGTGGGTTAACTATGGCAATTTCTTAGAACAAGTCAACAATGAAGTCTGCTGCATCAACTGACTCTTCCTTTCATGAATGATTTCTCTGTAGCATGCGATGCTGTTTGATAGCATTTTACTTACTGTAGAACACTTTCAAAATTAAATTCTCTCAAACCCTGCCACTGCTCTATCAACTAAGTTTATGTAATATTCTAAATCCTTTGTTGTCATCTCAACAGTCTTCACAGCACCTTCACCAGTAGATCCTATCTCAAGACTCTCTTTGCTCATCCATAAGAAGTAACTCCTCATCGGGGCGCCTGGGTGGCTCAGTCGTTAAGCGTCTGCCTTCGGCTCAGGGCGTGATCCCGGAGTCCTAGGATCGAGCCCCACATTGGGCTCCTCCATTGGGAGCCTGCTTCTTCCTCTCCCACTTTGCCTGCCTGTGTTCCCTCTCTCGCTGGCTGTCTCTCTCTCTGTCAAATGAATAAATAAAATCTTAAAAAAAAAAAAAGTAACTCCTCATCTCTTCATTTGATCATGAGAATTCAGTAATTCAGTCCCATCTTCAGACTCCACTTCTAATTCTCCTACTATTACCATCACATCTGCACTTACTTCCTCCTCTTGCCGTACTGTACCCCTCAGAGTCATCCATGAGGGTTAGAATAAACTTTTTCCAAACTTTTGTTAATGTTGATATTTGACTTCTTCCCAGGAATCATGAATGTTCTTAATGGCATCTAGAATGGTGAATCCTTTTCAGAAGGTTTTCAATTTACTTTGCCCAGATCCATCAGAGGAATCATTATCTATGGCAGCTATAGCCATATGAAATGTATTTCTTAAACAGTAAGACTTAAAGTCAAAATAACTCCTTGATTCAGGGACTTCAGAATGAATGTTGTGTTAGCAGGANNNATGAAAACATTAATCTCATTGTACATCTCCATCAGAGCTCTTGGGTAATCAGACATTGTCAATGAGCAATAGCCTTTTGAAAGGAATCTTTTTTTCTGAGCAGTTCTCAACAATGGGCTTAAAATATTCAGTAAACCATGTTGTAAACAGATTGCTGTTATTCAGGCTTTGTTGTTCTATTCATAGAGCATAGGCAGGGTACATTTAGCATCATTCATAAGGGTCCTAGAATTTTTGGAATGGTAAATGGGTTCTGGCTTCAACTCAAAGTCAACAGTTTCATTAGCTCCTAACAAGAGAGTAAGCCTGTTTTTAAAGCTTTTGCTATGAAATTCCTAGATGGCATCTTCTATGACTATAAAGCTATTTCATCTAAATCCAAGTCTGTTGTTTAGCATAGGCACTTTCATGAAGTATCGTAGCTAGATCTTCTGGGTAACTTGCTGTAGCTTCTACATCAGCACTTGCTTCACCTTGCATTTTTATGTCATAGAGGCAGCTTCTTTCCTTACATTTCATGAACCAACCTCTGCTACCTTCAAACTCTTCTCCTGTAGTTTCCTCACTTCTCAGCCTTCATAGAACTAAAGAAAGTTAGGGCCTTTCTCTGGATTAGGCTTTGGCTTAAGGAAATGTTAAGGCTGGTCTGATTTTCTATCCAGACCATTAAAACTTTCTACATATCGGCAATAAGGCTGTTTCACTTTCTTACCCTTCTTGTGTTCATTAGAGGAGCACTTTTATTTTCCTTCAAGAACTCTTCCTTTGCATTCACAATTTGAATAACTGTTTGGCACAAGAGGTCTAGCTTTTGCCCATCTCAGCTTTTGACATACTTTTCTCACTAAGCTTAATCATTTCTAGCTTTTGATTTAAAGTGAGAGACATGTGACTCTTCCTTTCACTTGAATACTTATAGGCCATTAAAGGGTTATTAATCGGTTGAATTTCAATTCCATTGTGTTTCAGGAAATGGGGAGGCCCACGGAGATAGGAAGACGGGGGAATGGCTGGTTGGTGGAGCAGTCAAAACACAACATTTATCGATTAACTTTGCCATCTTACACAGGCATGGCTCATGGTGCCCCCAAAACAATTACAAGAGTAACATCAAAGATCACTGATTACAAATTATAACAAATATAATACTAATGAAAAAGTTTGAAACACTGGCAGAATTGCCACAATGAGACAAACAGACACAAAGTGAGCAAAAGCAATTGGAAAAATAGCACTAGACTTGTTCAATGCAGGGTTGACACAAACCTTCAATTTGTAAAAAAATTCAGTATCTGTGAAGTATGATAAAGTGAAGTGCTATAAAACCAGGGATGCATGTATTTTAATATCCTAACCGCAAAAATGTTTGTATCTCAAGTCCATTGGCACATTTTAAAATTCTCTTATTCCCTTTATATTCTCACTTCTCTCAGTTTGGATTCCATAAAACATCACTGCAATCATTTCATTGCATGTACTCTCCACTCTCTTCCCCTCATCTTCCCCTTTGGATTCCATAAAACATCACTGCAATCATTTCATTGCATGTACTCTCCACTCTCTTCCCCCAGAGAAGAGTGCCTTCTCTGGCACTCCTGCCAGTAAAAGGAAAAAAAAAAATTCAGTGCTAGTGAAATACAACTCCATACCAGCTCTACATCCATTCTCTAACAGACGAATTTGGCTGCAGCAAAATTCACAATCATTACTTTTCAATTTATAATCCAGATTTCAAAATGCCCAAGAAAATACTACTACATTTATCTTGTATAATTGCTCTCTCACTCCTCAAAAGAACTATTGTACAATTTCTCCTCTCTTCAACATCTATTGCATGCTTTCTCAAATGATTATCTCAATTCTTACTCCTTGAGAAAATAGAAGCAATCAGATGAGGATATCTCAAAATCACATTGCAAAATTACCAGCAAATCTTGCTATTGGTGAGATACACCAAGTGTATTTCTGCCTGTGAACCTTTTGCCTATAAGACTCTTTAAATTTTCACTAGGACTTGCCCCTTAACATCATTTAGCCCTCTGTTGAATTGTTACTTTCTCAGAGAAATGCTTCCTGACTACTCCATCAAAAATGCACCCATTCAGGAGTACCTGGGTGGCTCAGTTGGTTAAGCATCAGACTCTTGATTTCAGCTCAGGTCATGATCTCAGGGTTGTAAGATGGAGTCCCACATCAGGCTTTGTGCTGGGCATGGAGCACAGAGCCTGCTTAAGATTCTCTCTCTCCCTCTGCCCCTTCCCACCCTCTTTCTCCCTTTCTAAAAAAAAAAAAAAAGAAGAAGCAGCACCCAGTCATTACTCTCTATTCTTACAGGGGATTATTTCCATTATAATCTTTATTAACATGTAAAACTATATTGCTTATTTGTTTTTGTTTTATGTCTTACATTCTAGAATGAAAGCAAGGGATTTGCTGATCCTGTGTCTGAAGCACCTAAAACAGTGCATGAAACATAGATGCTCAATACCTACTTTGGAATAATTAATTAAAATCACATCATTAAAAATGTAGTGAAAGATTCTCAAAACCTCTGCACTGAAAACAATGTTAACGAGAGAAATTAAATATCTGAAAAAATAGAGAGCTATACCATGTTCATGGACTAGAAGACCATATTGCTAAGATGTTGACCTATGGATTTAACACAAGCCCAATAAAAATGCATGAAAGCTTTTTTTTTTTTTACCTAGATACTGACAAGCTGCCTTTAAAATGTGTATGCAAATATAAAAATATATGTAATAGCAAAAACAACCTTGAAAAAAAGAATAAAGTTGGAGGACTTATATTACTGATTTCAAGACTTGCTATAAAGCTACATTAATCAAGACAGTGTGGTATAGATATAGGGTAGGGAAATTAGATCAACAAAATATATTGAGAGTCTAAAAAGAGGCAAAAACATACACAAGTAATTAATCTTCCACAGAGACATTAAAACAATCCAATGAATAACAAAAATTCTTTTCAATTAATGGTGCTGAAGCAACTGCATATTTAGCTGGGAAAAAAAAGAAACACCACTATCTCACAGTGTACACAAAATTTAAATAGGATCATTGGCCTAAAATATAAACTGTGAAGCTTCTAAAAGAAAATATAGAATATCTTCATAGCCTTAGGGTAGGATAAATTTCTTAGACAAGACACAGAAAGCTCTAATCATAAAAAAATGATAAATTGGACTGCATTGAAATAAAACTTTTCTGCTCAAAGACATTAATAAGGGGTGCTTGAGTGGATGAGTCAGTTAAGTGTCTGCCTTCGCTCAGGTCATGATCCCAAGGTCCTCGGATTGAGCCCCGCATAGGGCTCCCTGCTCAGTGGGGAGCCTGCTTCTTCTTTTCCCTCTGCCATCCCCCCTTCTTGTGCTCTCTGGCTCTATCTCTTTGTCAAATAAACAAAAAAAAAAAAATCTTTTAAAAAGACATATTAATAAAATGAGTAGGTAAGACACAAAGCAGGGGAATATATTCACAAAACCTATATATGAAAATCTCATAACAGGATATACAAATAACTCCTACAAACCAATAATAAAAAGACAAACAACCCAGTTAAAAATAGGAAAAATATTTATACCAATACTTCTCAAATGAAGAATATAAATGGCCAATAAGCACATAGAAAAGTGCTCAGCATCTTTCCTCATTAAGAAAATGCATTTAAAACATTAAAAGTTAAGGGGCACCTGGGTGGCACAGCGGTTAAGCGTCTGCCTTCGGCTCAGGGTGTGATCCCGGCGTTATGGGATCGAGCCCCACATCAGGCTCTTCTGCTATGAGCCTGCTTCTTCCTCTCCCACTCCCCCTGCTTGTGTTCCCTCTCTCGCTGGCTGTCTCTGTCTCTGTCGAATGAATAAATAAAATCTTAAAAAAAAATAAAAATAAAAATAAAAAAAATAAAACATTAAAAGTTAAAAACATAACTATCTTATGATCCAGCAATCACACTAGTGGGTATTTACCCAAAGAATACAAAACACTAATTCAAAAGGATACATGCACCCCTATGTTTACAGCAGTATTATTTACAATAACCAAGATATAGAAGTTAGCCCAAGTGTCCATTGACTGATGAATGGATAAAGAAGATGTGGTATATATACACACACACAATGGAATATATTCAGCCAGGAAAAAGAATGAAATCTTGCCATTTGCAATAACATGAGTGGCACTAAAGAATATAATGCTAAGTGAAATAAATCAAAGAAAGACAAAGACCATATGATTTCACTCTTACGTAGAATTTAAGAAACAAAAGGGCAAAGGGGAAAAAAAAGAGAGAGAGAAAAACTAAGAAACAGACTCTTAATTCTTAATTATAGGGAGCAATGGTTACCAGAGAGGAGGGTGTGGAGGGATGGGTTAAATAGGTGATGGAGATTAAGGAGTGCACTTGTCATGATGAGTACCAGGTGATATATAGAAGAATTGAGTTATTATATTGTATATCTGAAACCAATATAATCCTGTATGTTAACTAACTGGAATTTAAATAAAAACTTAAAAAAAAATGCAGATTAAAAGAACAATAATGTATCACTACACACCCACCAGAATGGTTAAAATTTAAAAGACTGACAATACTGAATGTAGCAAAGTATGTAGAGAAATAATTCTCATACACTGCTCATAGATCTATAAAATTATGTAATGGCTTTGAAAAAAGATTTGGCAGTTTCTTATAAAGTTAAACATATACTCTCCATTTGACTCTAATCCCATTCCTGGGTATCTACCCAAGAGATATGAAAACATAGGTCCACACACAAACTGTATATGAGTGTTCACAGAAACATTATTCATAAGAGGCAAAAACTGGAAACAACCCAAATAACCTTCAACATCAAAGGATAAACAATTTGTTGTATAGTAATTTAATGGGATACTACTGAGCAATAAAAAGGAACTAAATACTAATGCATAAATGGATATCCAAAATGAAATGGATATATCTTTAAAAATTTAAAACTTTAAAAATTTTTTGAGTTAAAGAAGTCATATTTTAAAAAGTACATATGGTAGAATTCAATTTATGCAATTTTCTAGTTATCTATTGTGTTATAGACTATTCCAAAACTTAATGGTTTAAAGAAATTAAAATTAGATATTTTGCTCTCAGATCCGCAATTTGGGCACAGATCATTGTGAATATCCCATCTCCAGTACATACAATGTCAGCTGGGCAGCTCCAACGGGACGGTCACACTTTCAAGACAGCTCACTCACATGGCTGGCAAATTGGTGCTAGATATTGAAACTCAGCCAGGGCTGTTGTTTAAGGTCCTCAGTTTCTTTCCATACGGATTTTTCTATGGGCTACTTGGACTTCTTCACAATATGCTAGCTGGGTTCTCAGAGTGTCCCAAGATTCAGAAACTGCCCATCTCATAAAGCATGGGCCTGAAAGTCGGCACAGCACAACTTCCACCATTTCTATTAGTTAAGTTTTTATAGAGTCCTCCTGTATTTAAAATGAGGGGTACAGATCCCACCTCCTGATGGAAAAAGTGTCAAAGAATATGTGGTCATCTTTAATCTACCAGACATGTAGTACTAGAATACAGAAAGCTAATCTATGTTGATAGGAATCAGAATAGCGTTTGCCTTGGAGGTAGAGAAAGTAGCAGGCACTGACTGGCAAAGCGCGTAAGGGAAATTTCTCAAGTGGGAAAAATGTTCTATATCTTCATTAAAGTGGTAGTTACAGAGGTGTATAAACATGTCAAAATTCATCAAACTGTAACACTAAAGATCCATATATTTCACTATATGCAAATTTACCTCCATTTAAAAAATAACCTTTTTATGTGGAAGCAGGTTTCTTCTAAGCAAACATAGTCACACTAATTGAATGCTTAGAAGTCAGTTTATTTTGTCAAGTGCTTTTTCGGCATCAATTGAGAGGATCATATGGTTCCTGAGTCTTTTCTTGTTGATATGATGTATCACAGCATCCTTTCCTGATTAAAACCCTTCAGAGTGTAGGAATAGAGGGTACATTTCTCAATCTCATAAAAGCCATCTATGAAAAGCCTACTGCAAATATTATTCTCAATGGGGAAAAGCTGGATCCAGTGTGATAAACAAATCTGGGGGATTTGGCTCTGCAGTTCGAGCTAGACCAGTCCTCCATGGGCCATTAACTCAAGATCAAGTTTTTAAACTTCAAGATTCAATTTTCTTTGACCTGAACTGGTAGGGGGACTGTTTTGTCCTGCAGGTACCCCCATGGTGAGAAACTGCTACAGTAAGCTGTCTGCAGTACCTTTTCTGGATCTCGGTATTTCTCTGTGTGGCATGTTCTCCAATGCCATACCGAGTCAAACCTGGCTTATTCTTCATCATTGCTACCTCCTCTCATCACTGTCTGAGTTAGGTCTCCCTCCCTCCATGCACCTGGGGTCTCCTGCCTTCTGGCTTTTCCCACACTCTGCTGTACGTACCCAGCAGGAGCTGCTTGGTCTACTTGGGCTGTGTTCCGTGTCAGGGCTTCACACATAGCATCTCATGTAAAGTTCAGTCAATGCCTTTGGCTTCTTCACTGTGCAGATGAGAAATTGGAAGTTTGCTGAGATTAAGAAACTTGCTCAAGGTCACACACGTGGCTGCCAACTGGCATTTTAGATTCAAATCAAGGCAGCCCAAGTCCACATGGGCCTCCCTGTGACTCCCCTGACTTCATATAATCAGGGACCATGGCATGTCCGTCTCTGTGTCCAGAGCACCACTCAGAATGCTCAGCACATGGAAAGAACTCTAGAATGAACTGGCAGACTGACCACATACTGAAGTAATCTGCATGCAGGTCTGTCTTGGGAGGCTGCAAATTCTTTATGAGTAAGGGTTGTAGCTGTTTTATAGCTGATGGCTGGTCAATATCGAAGACTCTGGCACAGAACAATATAAGCACAAAGAATAGCAAACACAATAGTGAGCGTGTTTTCATAAACCAGGCACTATTGAAATACTTTACATCTACAATATTTTGGAAATATTTTATTTTATTATTATTATTATTAGAGAGAGAGTATGAGTAGGGGAGGGGTAGAGGGAGAGGGAGAGAGAGAATCTTAAGAGGAGGCACTGACTGTGGAGCCTGAAGCAAGGCTTCATCTCACAACCCTGAGATCATGACCCGAGCCGAAATCAAGAGTCAGATGCTTAACCGACTGAGCCACCCAGGTGCCCCTACAGCTATGTTTTAAATCTTGACAACAACTCTATGAGGCAAATTCTCTTACGGTGCCTGTTTTACAGATGCAGACACGGAGGCACTGATAGGCTAGGTAATAGACAAGGCAAGAAACAACAGTTGTTGGAGAGGATGTGGAGAAAGGGGATCCCTCCTACATTGTTGGTGGGAATGCAAGTTGGTACAGCCACTCTGGAAAACAGTGTGGAGGTCCCTTAAAAAGTTAAAAATTGAGCTACCCTATGATCCAGCCATTGCACTACTGGGTATTTAGCCCAAAGATACAGATGTAGTAAAGAGAAGGGCCATGTTCACAGCAATGTTCACCCAATGTTCACAGCAGCATTGTCCACAATAGCTAAATCGTGGAAGGAGCTGAGATGCCCTTCAACAGATGACTGGATTAAGAAGTTGTGGTCCATATATACAATGGAATATTACTCAGCTATCAGAAAGAACGAGTTCTCAACATTTGCTGCAACATGGACGGCACTGGAGGAGATAATGCTAAGTGAAATAAGTCAAGCAGAGAAAGACAACTATCATATGATTGCTCTCATCTATGGAACATAAGAACTAGGATGATCGGTAGGAGAAGAAAGGGATAAAGAAAGGGGGGGGGTAATCAGAAGGGGGAATGAAACATGAGAGACTATGGACTATGAGAAACAAACTGAGGGCCTCAGAGGGGAGGGAGGTGGGGGAATGGGATAGACAGGTGATGGGTAGTAAGGAGGGCACGTATTGCATGGTGCATTGGGTGTTATACGCAAGTAATGAATCATCGAGCCTTACATCGGAAACCGGGGATGTACTGTATGGTGACTAACGTAATAAAATAAAAAATGATTAAAAAAAAAAAGAAGTCAGTTTATTATATACTCTGAGTTCTGTTGAGAAACTCTTCTTTATTGATTATTCTTATATTACTCTAGTAAAAGAAATCAGAAAATACTGTATCTTAAATCATGTTCAAAGCCATTTTTAGGTCAAATAAGCTCAAAACTGAAAATTCTGGGGAAAAAAAACATCTTTATTCAGCATAGATGTTAAAGTGATATGTATGCATTTTATATAAATGCATATTTACACGGAGATAATTTGATTTTCATTATTTTTATTCAGTTTTTACATTTGAGGTTTGAGAAATTAAAAAAAAAAAAAATCCTAGCTAAAACCATTTAAAAATCAGTTCAACCAATTTCTCAAGTATATTCTTATGGTGACATCAGATTAAGAACCATATTTGACATCCTAAACTTGGTGCCCTTCATGAACTTTAGAAAGGATGAGTTCTTCTAGAGTTTCTTAAATCACAAAGGAACTACTAGACTATTAAGTATATTTTATTATATTTAATTCTTAATAATTGTTGATCTATATATAGCGCTAAAGGCAATTCCTTTAAAAATTTTCATTAACCAGAATATTCTGTTTTTAGGAATTCTGGATAAAGAAAGAAGATAGCATAATAAAACTTTAAAACTATAAACATTGTTCATGACCGCTTACTTCAGTTGCAAAATTAAAGTAGTATCTATGTTTCCTAAGGACTTTAGCTGGAAATTGTGTGCCTTGAGCTACAATCCTAGCAGTTCTCTTTTGCTGAGCAAGTTTTCTTCTTCATGTGATCCTGCCCTCCAAGCAGACCAAGTCATTGGTTCAAGAATTAGTGTTGATGAGTTAGCTATTCACTATCTTCCAAGAGATACCCCACTGAAACTATGCTTAGAGCTCTATGTGACTCTGTCTTCTTTCTTTCTTAGGCTCCCTTCCCTTCAAGTGACCTTCCTCTGAACACAGGCTCATGGCTTATTGAATGTCACAGGGGAGTGCATGCTTGCATTTGCAATTAGAGGTAAATAACACTTGGCTATCTTTTAATTCCATTCCTTCTTCTGTGTTTGCAGACAGCACTGCCCAGCACAAGAACTGTCATGTGCATTTGACCAGTCTCCTTCTAATGCCAGAGCCCATGTTAGCATTTGATGCTACATATGCCCAAAGCACAGTACGTATACAAAGGGTCAGCCATCAGGGAGAAGGGCTTGATACCTCCTACTTCTTGGGAATTCTTTTTCATAACTCTCAGGCAGCCAGTAACTTCAGGAGTGCTTCATGAATACCCAAACGCCTGAATGTAGTGCACCACCATGTCTACCCACTTCTAAAGTAAACCATCCCTCAAAATAATCTCTTTTCTCTCTACACATCCTAATTCCTAGGAGGGTCCACAGGTTCTCAGCATAACAAACTAAATAAATCCTTCTAAAATGGAATGATTGATAGGTTTAGACTTCACAGGACTACTTATAGAAACTGATTCCTAGTTAATGGAAGAGTATCAAAAGAAGTGTCAAAAGAAGGGTATGTATATGTATATTTTTTAGCCCAAGCCATGTGTTCCATACGTATTCTGAGATTCCACCTAAAAGGATTTCCCCTGTTTTGCCCCCATTCTGTTGGCTTACTGAAAGAATAAGTTTCAGTGACTTGAAACCCCATTCAGAAATTTGCCGATCAATATAATAATTTGGTTGCGAGTTGGTGTTTGGAGAAAAAAGGGGTGGTGTTAGAATATTTTTATTTGTTTACATGAGATTATTGTGGGGTTCTGGATGAGCAGGGATACTCAGTCTGTCTGCGTGGGTTCAGTCCTCCACTTTTTAAAATTTCAAAATACTTTATTTATAATAGTTAATAAAGATTCATGTCCCAAACCCCATCAAGGACTTCCTGTTTTCCCCAAACTCTACCCCAGACCCTTAAAACTCCATAGGATCCAGCAATTTAAGAATTAATGTCCGGCATGTCATAGGAGGGTGCCTCCGAACCCCTGTTTCAGTCTATTCTAACTGGTGAGTGCCCATATGGCACCAGTTGGTTATAATGAAAGTTGATGAGATCATATAATTGTATACTTTTTTTTCTGCTAATCATCTGTGCATATAAAGTCAATTCTGAGTTAGCTATATCAATGACTGATAATATAAAACACAGCAAATCACATTAAATACTCTTCATTTTACTTTAGAATGCGTTATGTGATTTTTCAGCAAGTTCAAACATTTAACTATGGTTTTAAACTAGTATCAAAGGTCGGTAATACAAACTAAGTTGTTGTTACATCCCAAATATCCAAGATAACCAACACGCAAGGGAAAGTAAGGGAATGAACAAGTATTAAGCATTTTCCTATACCAGGCTCTGTTATCTCATTAAATTCTTTCAAAACCCTCTAAGTGTCATTATTCCCATTTTACAGATGGCAATTTAATGCTCAAGGTTGCATTTCATATCACACAGCTCTCTAAGACCAGCACAAAGATGATCTATTTTATGCCTTTCCAAAAAAAAAAAAAAAAAAACCCATAAGAAATATGATCATTCCAATTTCATTTTAGGAAACCAAGACTCAGAGAGTTTAAGTAGCTTGCTCAGGACTACACACCAATAAGGAACAGACCTTAAGTGACTACTGAGATTTTTAGACTTCTACTCCAGACTCCCGCTTCCTGGGAATATGAACTTGGCAGTATCAAAACGGCACTACTTGAGAATTATATTCCATTCAGGCTATCTCCCTTCCTTCAAGATACCTCTTGGCAACAACAGAGCTCCTGTGTGCTTTCTCACACTCTCCATCACCATGGCATCAGTCCTCATCAGAGCCTTATTACTGTCTGACTCCTCTGCAGAGACTGCCCATGACAGTCCCTCAGGACTGTGGGTCAGTGTACACACACACACACACACACACACACACACACACACTCCCCTATCCTCACCTCAACAGGATTTTGATTAGTTAGAATTTTAAAAGATCTGAAGCCTTCCCTTTGTTTTCAGATGAGATGTCATTTTTTTGTTGCTGACAGCCTCCACCAGGCAGAAAGGAGAGTGCCATGTTTTCAGCTGCCACTGTGCACTGGGAAAGGAAGCCTGCTCCTACCAGTATGCAAACTTTCATTCTCCCCCTTGTCTGCGTAAACAAATTAATCTCATCATGAAAGGATGTGTTAAAAAGAAAGGAAGAGAGAGAATGAAGGCGGGAGCAGAGAAAGACAAAATTGAGGAGGGGGAGGCAAGAATAAAGACTCCAAACAGAGATTGCCATGGAAGAAGAAAGAATGTTTCCCAGTGTAAAAGACTCTTCTTTTGGAAGAAAACTACTTCTGGCTGCAAAATAAACCTCCTACTGTTAGACTATTTAACTCTATCTAATCTCCAGGGGTTCCATCCAAATTAATTTCATTCCTTTGTCAGGATCCTCCCGTGTTTAGTTACCCGTCTCCATCTGTCCCCTTTGAAAGATTGCTGGGCACTCCAGCTTCAATATCCTTCTTCCCGGCTGCCTTGGGCTTTAAAGACCAATCTCTCACACAGAAGCAGCTCATCCAGGAACTCGGGAGTGAGAACTAATTGGCAAGGGCCATCCTGAACACTACCAAGAAAATCCCAAACAAATGGAAAATGCGAAGCTTGTTTTAAATAAAAAGCTATTCTTGTAACTGTTGATTCCACAGTTACCATGTTATGTAGCTCTGGCAATGAATCTCTCCACTTACATATTTTCTCTAGAAAACCTGCGTTTAAGGAAGCAATTACATATGTCAAATCATTCAGTAAATAAAATTTGTATGAAATGCAAACCAGTTATTTAGCTAGCATCCCCCAAACAATAGAACCATCTATAGTGTTTTCGTTCCAGAGGGCATAATTGGGATCATTTAGCCAATCTCTCCATTTCGAGGTGAGAAAACCAAGGCACACAGAGCCTGAAAGTTTCCCTGTTGCACTACACAGTTAGTGGTGACGCTAAGAATAGGAACCCGATCTGAGTTCTGGTCCAATGATCTGATCTCTTTGTTATAAAATTGGAAGATAGATAAAGCCAGAAAGGGTGTACATTTAGAACAATGGGAAGCATTTTTATATTTATAATAAGCCCACAAATACAAACACGTGACCACTTTTCAAACGCCAGTTCTCTTTCCCTTTAACCACTCAGGTTTTGTGTTAAGAAATAAGAGCTATTCTTCATATAAATCTAGCAAACACTGGAAGGGAAATGTGCTGCCTCAGAAATCATATACGATGTGCTTTATACTCAATTCTAGTGTTTGGAGTTTACCCACTCTTCTGCCTTACCTTAACATTTTTCTCTTCCATTACTATAGATAACTGTGTTGGCTAAATTAGAATAAAACAAACAAGAACCTTCAACAACTTTATAAAATGTGTATTTTTCACAGTTTCCACCAAATATCCACTGGTATTTAATAATGCCCCCACGCATACCCTCATTTAATTTTCTTTCAATCCAGTTTTGAAAATCGGCTTGCTATCACCCTATACTATCTAGCTTCTTTACCCTATTTACACTTAACTCCCTTTCTCCTTTCCTGAATTGTCTTCTGCCAATTCTCCCTAAATGTGATTCTTTCACCAAGTCTTTTCTCTGAACCCTCTCTGGACAACAGCAATTTCATCTTTTTTCTCAGCTTTGCCTGTTTGAAAATAAATCATCACCATTATGTATTCCTCTTCCTTAAATTCAGTACTTCATAATTATCCGTGATTACTTCTCCTTTGTTGACATATATTTAATTACATAATCTGAACACTCTGTTTTCCATTTAATTTCAGTTTAAGTCAGTTTAACAAATATTTACAGACCCCTTATTTTATGCAAAGCACTGTGCTAGGCTCTATGTGGCATAAAAAATGAGCAAGTTATATTCCCTCATCCCAAGGTCAGTTAGGAATATCTTCTCTAAAAAGGTAAAACAGAGTTGATAAAGTGTCTACTTTATAGAGGTATTTTGAGAAGTAAGTGAACTGATGTATGTAGTTCTCAGCACATAATAAGTTCTTAGTGTGTATTACCTGATACGATGTTGCTTTTGGTGTTATTGACAAATCGTTTCTTTGATCCTCTCCAGTCTTAAAATGCTATGCCAAAAATATATAGAATACAAAGCTAAATGTATCAAGAGTAATAGGAGACCTATCAGAGAGCATTCTAAACTAGTGATTAAACATCACCAGTAATGCAACATACTGGTCTCATTTACCTCTTGATAATGAGGCACTGAGAAGGGCCATTTACCTTTGTGATATTCTTGCTATATATAAATATATAGCCTGAATTAAATCATGAAAAAGCGTCAGACAAACCCAGAACAAAAGGCATTCTACAAAATATCTGTTCAGGCTCTTCAAAATCTCAAGGTCATGAAAACAGATTGGAGAACAGTCTCTAACTGGAGAAAATTAAAGAAGCATGCCAGATAAAAGACCAGATAAATGACAATAGTAGGATAATTGCTGGAATCTCAAAAAAGGGTATGGATTAGTTAATGGTAGTATATCAATCTAATTTTCTGGCTCTGATCATTATGCTATGACTACTTAAGTTATCGAGATTTGGGGAAGCTGGTGAATGGTGTATAGAATTCTTCACACTATTTTTGCAAGGTTGAAATTCTTTCAAAATAAAAGGTTTTCATTAAAAAATTAGAGCGATAAAAAATGCAAATGTAAGATAAAGGAAAGTGAGCATTGTTTCCTCAATGCACAGGTGAAAGGGAGAGAATGAAGTGGATAGCAAAAGGATCTTGGAAGATGCAAGCATCTGAGCTGGGATTTGAGGCCACCAATATTGAGGAAAGATATTCTAGGCAAAGAAAAGAGCAGAATTACAAGCAGGAAAAAAGCAAAAAAAGAAGGTGTGTTTGGATAGAAGTAATCATATTCTTTTGGAATTCAATGTCTTTGAGGGGGAGTAGTGCGAGACAGAAGCCAGACTTGAGTATTTTTATATCTCTGTAGTAGGCTGTATATGTGCTTCCCCGCCAAAATGTCCATATCCCAATCCCCAGAACCTGTGAATATTACTTTACATGGTATAAAAGACTTTGTACATGTGATTAAAATAAGGATCTTGAGAAGGGGAGAGGATCCCAGATTATACAGGTGGGCCCAACAGAATCACAGGGGTCCTCATGAGGGAAGGAAGAAGACCCGATGCAGGAGGATATGGAACAAAGGAAGCAGAGGTCGGAACAACAGGCTTTGAAGATGGAAGAAGAGGCCATGAGCGAAGGAATCAGATGTGCTCTTGCAGCTGGAAAAGACAAGGAAATAGATTTCTCCCTGAAGTTTGCAGAAGAAATATAGCCTTGCAAGCACTTTTATTTTAGACTTCTGACCTCCGGTACTGTAAGAGAATAAATTTGTGTTGGCTTAAGCCATTAAATTTGTGCCAATTTGTTACGGCAGCAAGAGGAAACTAATACAGTCTTTATTACCTTACTTGGGGCCCACTTCGGTTTCACCTCCATCTGGACTACTGTTGTAGCCTTCTCCCTGTTCTCTCTGCTCTATTCTCTATCTCTCCCTTCTATGAAATGATGTTAAATTTTTTTTTTTTTTTTTGTCAAGTCCTAAACTGATCATGTCATTCCTCTAAACCAAAGCTCTCAGGGGTGCCCAGTACCTGCTAAAAAACATCCATGCTTACTATCCTGGTATTTAAGAATCTGGCCCCAACATGCACTTCCAACTTTATCTGGGTGTCTCTGTAGCATTAACTTTTCACCAAGGCAAATTAATTTAGTCACGGTGTCTGGGGCTCTCCTCCTGCAGAATGTGCCCGCTCTTTCATATCCTAGCCCATAATAATGTCTCTTTCTACTGAATGCCTGCAGTCTCCTGATTGTTCTCTGAAACCCCCATTCCATCTGTTTCTAGTGCCCAGGCCCAAAGTAAAGAACCCCCAAAATTCACAAACAGCTTAATATCTGAGAATTGAAACATGAAGAAGCCCAGTGAATGAGATTGCCATTTGAAGACATGATTCAGGATTTTATAAATATGTACAAATCTGGGATGCAGATTTATAAAACACTCAAGGCAATCAAAGTGTGTAAAACAAAATATGGAGGGGAGGGGGATGGGGGATGGGGCAACTGGGGGATGGACATTAAGGAGGGCATGTGATGTAATGAGCACTGGGTGTTATACACAACTGATGAATCACTGAACTCTACCTCTGAAGCTAATAATACACTATATGTTAATTAGTTGAATTTAAATTAAAAAATTAAAGTGTGTAAAATAGAATTCAGGAAGACTAAAACTAATAAAGAAAAAATGACCCAGACAACATGCTATAATAGTTAGGTGGCTCTGTGGTCATGTTTTCTGGGTTCGAAACCTGGATCTATCACTAGGCAGTTTTATTTCCATAACTGGGATCACTGTTGATTAAAATAACTGATTGTCCTTCCTCATGGTGTCACTATAAACAAATTTCTAATTTGTTTTTTTATAATTATAATTACTAATTATAGTACTTAATTTCACACATAGATCTTCCTATCAAGAGAGAATCTACCAGCATGAACTGTGGTTCCCAATGTAAATTTCTAAACTGGCATTTGGGTTCACACCTCACCCTCTTGTGAATTTGGTTAAATTGATCACTTAGGCTAAGTCCAAAATCACATAAATCAAGAGAAGGAGCTGAAGCAATTTGCTACATCGCTCTGGCCAGTGAAAACAACTTTGCATTATTTGCATCTGAATTATTTAGACTGGTTGTCTGTGATGATCAAATCCACCAGATTATTGCTCAACTTTTCACTGTAATTTGCATGGATAGCCTCCTTGTGCACCTGGCATTGTCCCCGAAAGTGTTGGGCAGCTGCTCCATTGAAAACAATAACAGCTGTGAAGCTTAAATCATTTTATGTTTTAGTAAGATGACAACAACATGATATGCAAGCAGCAGACGGGAAATTCCTTTTGGACACTGCATGTTGAAAATGCAGAACAGCAAAGAACCATGCAATACAGTTATGTGTGTTAAACTCTACAGATAGAAACCAATGACGCTCTCAGAAAAACCTTGTGATTCACAGTTTCAGAGAGTTGCCAAGAGCATGTTATCTTAGCACATACCTTAAATCCCTGAAATCCCATGCTTAAATGAAACTGAAGAGAACTAAGAAGCACTTCTTAGCCTGATTCATAATTCCCTTCATATGATGGTACTGAGTCATAATAATTAATGTGGCTATGAACACTTTTTGATGAAGTCCCTCTACATTCTTTTTACTCAAATTCTCCCTTTGGCAAATGGTTATAGAACCACATAAAGTCCCAAACTCCAATATATTTACATAGCGAAAGACAGAAAGACAAAGAAAAAGAAATATCCCATGTTTATTTGCATAATTTCTCATTGCACTACAGTAGCATGCCACTGCAAATGAGTACAACCAATTACATGAACTCCAACTCCTAAAAACTCTGTCTTTAGAAAGAAGGTGACTCAACACAGAAACCTACAGATTACCAGAGATTCAGAGGCAATGGAGACTGACAAATTCAACAAGCGCTCTAGCTGACCTTTAGATGATTTGGATGAAGAAAAGGGCAGCACACTTGCGTGGGAGAAAGAAATGCTCACCTAAGTGAAAATATTTGGCAGGCACTGAGCTGGGTTCTCTGCCCCAAGTCAATCTCAAGTCACCTGCCTGAAGGTCTGCCCTTCTGCTATTTTTGAATTTGAAAGCAAAAGACCTCTATTTCATCCAAATACCCCAGTCAGGGCACTATCTCCCAATGTATCACCAGGATCCTTTGAAAATCTGATCTTTAACATTCTCTAATCCCGTGTAAATTACCTTCTTGCTTAAAACTCACCAATGGATTCCCATCGTCTCTAGCATGGAATCCTAATACTTTGTGACACAGTCTTTGACACTTTGACCTTGACATATCTTTTCTTCTTTCTCATTTTTAAGCTTTGTTTAATGAAGGTTTTCCAATTACAAAAGTAATATGTGGTTATTATAAACATATTAAAAATACAAAAAGGTATAAATATTCAAATAAAATTAAAACCCAGAATTAACCACTATTATTCATATTTAATTTTATTTCCTAACAGTTGCTTTTTACTGTGTGGATCTACATTCTCCCTCTTTCTGTTTTTGTTCTTTTCTATATCAGGTCTTTAAGCACTTTCATGAATATTTTTAGCCCTAATACCTAGGAATTCATTACAAAAAGATCATAATGAAAACATGTTAGTCTGTAAGTTATTAAAGAGGATAATACTTTTTATGTTAGCCAACATTCCCCACTAAGTTTTCTTCTTTTTTCTTCCTTGGGATATGGGTATTAGAGGAAAATCCAAGGAAAAAGTCCAATTCTTGACTTTTGAACTTAAAAACCCTAATCTTTGAGGACCTCATGACCTTTATACCATAAAGTATGAAACTAGAGGTTTAGCAAGGCAACCAACCTATCCTGGTTTGCCCAGGACTATCCTGGTTTAAAAAAATGAATGTCTCATGTTCTGAGAACTCCCTCAGTCCTAGGAAAATCAGGATAGCTGGTCATCTTAGCAAGAGCCAGCTTTTCTTGCTCCTTGTTTAGCCAGATATTCCATGGTCTTGGAAAGCAAGAGTCCCTGAGGCAGGGCTATGTGCCTTGCCAGCAGTCAAACCTTGGAAAGACTGATTCAATGGCAGGTAGGTGAGGGAATTTGAGAGTAGAAAACCTGCCTTCTCTTCTTTCCTTAGTAGTACCCAGAAAGCAGCCAGTGGGTCAAGATACAGAGAGGAAAAATTCTGATTATCTGCATTTTTCTGTCTGAGAAACAGGAAATGAGAAAGTTAGGAAGTATGAGGAGAATAGCAAAGGAAATGGTAGCTAAGGGAAATGTGAAAGGCCCTGACCAGGGACAGCAACCACAGCACAGCTGGCAGCCCTACTGAAGGTAGAGGCCAAGGCCAGTCAACACAGCAATATCCCTGACCCCAACTGTATCCAACAGCCTCACTCATGGGCTAATGAAAGGGTCCTTGAAATGACTGGCCACATGGTATTTGAAAAACACTGATCTAGTTGAACCCCCTCATTTTATAGAGGAGCCCCAGAGGAATAAAAACTTACTCAAGATCATTCACTTAGTAGTAGAGGCAGAACTAAAACCCAAGATTCTATACTGATCATGATCACAAATTATCTAAAATAACGTAACTTACAGGACTTATTTTATGGGTAAAAATAGAAATATCTCCAAAGTACCAGGAACGGTGTAGGGTCTTGAAATTTTACCGTACTTACTAACAAATGAGCATTTCTTGGATGCTGACAAAAGGCATGAGACCCCTGGGTTGGAAACAAAGAACTCTATTACTCACAGCAAAAGTGGCAGCGAGCTTCACAGTTACTTGCTTCAGATCCCCATGCTCCCAAGTTTCATGAGGGCAATGCTCATGATGGATGCCTGCAAACAAAATGGGTTGCATTTAGAGGACAGAAATGCTAAGCTTGGGGAGTCACCACTTTTGTAGAAAGCAGATGTAAGCCAGCCTTGCTTTTGGTGAAGATGGTACCTCATCTCTCAAAATTCCTTGCTGCAAACACAACTCTGATAAATGCTCTATTAAAGAGTAGTAAAAGCCTTGCATTCTTGGTATATCCACCAAGAATGTGCAAGGAAGCTCAGGGCCTGTGGCAGGTTGTCTCTCTCAATAACTATCATTTGAACTAAATGGAGAAACAAACTTACATGGTTATATAGCATAATATGGCCCATTAGTTTTCCCATTCGTCCAAAGACTGAGATTTGACTCACCACATTATAGGAAATGAAATGTTTTCCAAACATTGTGGTACTTTCTAAATACTTTCTGTATTTCTATAACCACGTATTCCACATATCAGTGTTGAAGTATGGCTGTTTAACAAAGGTGATATTCCAAATTATCTAATATGAGCACGAGCCAATCAGAACAGAAACTGGCTATAAATAACAAGTATACTTCTTGACTGTACTAGCTACTAAGTTCTACTAAGACTGAGCCCATGCTTAACTTATAATACAGAAAGTGGAACACCAAGAATTTGTTGGAGTACATAAAAAAGTATAGCATTTGCCTAGGGATAAGGCAGACATGTGAATGCATATTAGTGATCAGAGTCCCAGTCTGTTTGATCTAATTCAATTGGAAGTCAATCCACAAAATAACTTTGTGGCTCAAAAAAACCCTGTTATTTTCCCAACTTTCAAATGAGTATGAGGAAACCTGTTTGCATAGAAATTAGGTTGTTTGGAAGACCAGAGTAAAGTATGGCTTCAGGTAAAAGGAATTTTCTAGGGAGCAGCTGTTTGAGAAAGGTCAAAGCATTCTTTTAATTAACAAAAAGGTAAAATAATTTTGGGAGATGTTTTTATAGTCTTGAGGAAGTATTATGAGTGACTAAAGCTCTGGGGACAACACAGTGGCACTTAAATGCTTCTTTTACATATTGTCAATGGAGTTTATCTGGTTAGTCTCTCCAGGAGGTAAGATATAATTGACAGCGTGAAAAATTTCCCCCCAAAATTCTGTTATTTTTGCTCTCATTTGGAAGAAATGCTAAGGCCCACGCATGGCTCATAGCCACTCAATCAGCCACTTACAAACCCAGAAACATCTCAAGGAGAAAGTTCTTGCTTACTTTCCTCTAATCCTCTCAAGGAAAATTATTTTACTGTTTCTTTTTTTAAAGTTTTTATTTTAATTCCAGTTAATTAACATATTACCATCTGTTTCTTGGGAGTGACACCAACTTCATCTTACCTCATGGCCCTAGAATCCGAAAAAGTCATCAATGACCTTGTCTGGTGAGCGGAAAAACCACAGTACAAAAATGAAGTGCTTTCAGAGGCACCAAGTGCTGGCTGTAGGGTAGAATAATGTAGGGCTCTGTTAATTCAAATTATCTGGACAAGTGTCTCATGTTTCTACTGCACAGATCTGGAACCTCTGAATCAACAGAGAGCGCCAAGAAACAAATCAAAGTATGTCTCAAGTCTTCATTATGCCCTTGCCACTACCGCATCACCAACCCTAAAATATACAGAAGCTCATTTACCAAGTGATGGGCATCATGTGAGGCATTTTCACATGTTGTATCACTTTATCCCCACAATAACCCTATAGGGTGGCTCATTATTTCTGTTCTGTTAATAACAAAACAAAAGAACAAATGATACTTTATGAACTCTCCAGAATTTTATAAGCTGAAAGGGAACTATTTTAATTTCAGTATGCGTATTTGGGTTTTACTATTTTAAATTCATTTTATTTTAAATTGTGTGTGGCAACATAGGGATGGAAGAAGGGAGACTATCATCTTTTCAGTATTTACACATTCTTAAGATCTTAACTAACCCTGGTCAACTGCAAAGTATGCCAATACATCAGTTTCCTGTGGCTTTTGTAACAAATTATCACAAACTTGGGGGCTTAAAACAGTAGAAATTAATTCTATCACAGAAGGGAGGAAAAGATGGTGGAGGAGTAGGGGGCCCCTTTTTCAGCAGGTCCCCTGAATCGAGCTGTACCAGACCACCCTGACACCCACGGAATCAGCCTGAGACGCAGGAAGATATATCTGGATCTCTACAAATGAACATCTCCAGTGCTGGGTATTGAGCTACGAAGCGGGGAGCCGTGAATCCACGCACAGATATCAGAAGATAAACAGAAGGGGAAGGAGCCGCCCTGCTTGGGCACTGGGAAGCAGTAGCCACTTGCAATGGGGAGCAGGCTGGACTTAAGGACCGGCACCCGTGAGAAAGCAGAGTGAGACCGTGAGCCTGGGAATGCGCGAGCGACCAGACTGAAAACCGAAGCTCCGGAGTGCTCACTGGAACTGGACTGATACCGGGAGCTCAGGAGTGCGCGCGTGACTAGACTGAAAACCGGCGCTCCGGAGCGCGGGTTAACCACACTGAAACAGAGAGCTCGGGAGCGCGTGGGAACCGGCGGCAGCTGGCGGTGTTAGAAACACAAAGGACAGAGACGAGCAAGGGCTGGGACACTGGCTGTGGGGCGCACAACCCGGGACGCTGCAGGGTTTTTAGCAGCACCAACAGAAACAGAGTTAAAGTGGCCAAGACTCTCAGTGCAGAGCGGACTGCGATCTCTCTGTTCTGAGACAGAGGTTAGGATACGGCCACTGCTGCTCTGACTCTCAGAAGAGTCACAGAAAACTGCCATGGAAAGCCGCCAGAGAACAAAAGCCTGGAAAAACCAGCTTACATTGTGCCCATCCCCGTCCCCCATTGCAGGGGACAGGGCGACTCTACACAAACAGGGCTGCCTGAATATCAGCGTGGCAGGCCCCTCCCACAGAAAGCAGGCTGAAAAATCAAGAAGCCTACATCCCTAAGGTTCCTATAAAACAAGTGTACACTGCCTGGGTCCTGGTCAATAATTTGGGCTCTGGGCAACCCCACAACCTCTCCTCATCAGAATGAGGAGGAGGAGAAATCCCGCCCAGCAAAGAAAAGATAATGAGTCTGTGGCCTCTGCCACAGAATTGATGGATATGGATATAACCAAACTGTCAGAAATGGAGTTCAGAGTAACAATGGTCAAGATGATGTGTAGACTTGAAAAAATATTGACAAAAATATTAACGAGAATATAGAATCTCTAAGGGTGGAAACGAGAGCGAATCTGGCAGAAATTAAAAATGCTATGAATCAAATGCAGTCAAAACTAGATGCTCTGATGACCGGGGTAAATGAGGCAGAAGAATGAATTAGTGAACTGGAGGATGGGATGGTAGAAGACAAAGTTAAAACAGAAAACTGGCTCAAAAAAATCCAATCTCAAGAATGTAGATTACGGGAGATTACTGACTCAATGAAACGTTCCAATGTCAGAATCATCGGCATCCCCAAGGGGGTGGAGAAAGAGTGAGGTCTAGAAGAGATATTTGAACGAATTGTAGCTGAAAACTTCCCTAATCTGACAAAGGAAACAAGCATTTGTGTCCAAGAGGCAGAGAGGACCCCTCCCAAGGTCATTCACGGCAAACCTACACCACATCACGTCATAGTTTAGATCCAAGGATCCACGCAAATATTAGATCCAAGGATACAGTACTGAAAGCGGCCAGGGCAAAGAGATTCCTTACATACAGAGGTAAAAATATCAGAATAACATCAGACCTATCTACACAGACCTGGCAAGAGAGGAAGGGTTGGCAGGGTATTTTCAAAGCTCTATCCGAGAAGAACACGCAGCCAAGGATCCTTTATCCAGCAAGGCTGTCATTCATAATTGATGGAGGGATAAGGACCTTCCAGAATAGGCAGAAACTGATCAAATTTGTAACCACCAAACCAGCCCTACAAGAGATATTAAGGGGGGTTCTATAAAAGGAAAAAGGCCCCAAGAGTGATACAGAACAGAAATTTACAATCTATAGAAACAAAGACTTCACAGGCAACACGACATCATTAAAATCATATCTCTCAATAATCACTCTCAATGTGAATGGCCTAAATACTCCCATAAAAAGCCACAGGGTTGCAGAATGGATAATAAGATATGACCCATCCATTTGCTGTCTACAAGAGACTCATCTTGAACCTAAAGATACATCCAGACTGAAAGTGAAGGGATGGAAAACCTTTTTTCATGCCAATGGACCTCAAAAGAAAGCTGGGGTAGCAATTCTCATATCAGACAGATTAGATTTTAAACTAAAGACTGTTGTTAGAGATACAGAAGGACACTATATTATTCTTAAAGGATGTATCCAACAAGTGGATATGACAATTATAAATATCTATGCCCCCAACAGGGGAGCAGCTAGATACACAAGCCAACTCTTAACCAGAATAAAGAAACATATAGATAATAATACGTTAATAGTAGAGGACCTCAACACTCCACTAACAGCAATAGACAGATCACCTAAGCAGAAAATGAACAAAGAAACAAGAGCTTTGAATGACATACTAGACCAGATGGACCTCATCGATATATACAGAACACTACACCCCAGAACAACAGAATACTCCTTCTTTTCGAATTCACATGGAACGTTCTCCAGAATAGACCATATACTGGGTCAAAAACAGGTCTCAACCGATACCAAAAGACTGAGATTATTCCCTGCATATTCTCAGACCACAATGCTTTGAAACTGGAACGCAATCACAAGGAAAAAATGTGGAAGAAACTCAAACACTTGGAAACTATGAACCATCCTGCTCAAGAATGATTGGGTAAACCAGGAAATTAAAAATCAGTTTAAACAATTTTTGGAGACCAATGAAAATGAAAACCCATCAGTCCAAAACCTATGGGACACTGCAAAGGCGGTCCTAAGGGGAAAATACATAGCCATCCAAGCCTCACTCAAAAGAATAGAAAAATCTAAAATGCAGTTTTTATATTCTCACCTCAAGAAGCTGGAGCTGGAACAGAAGAACAGGCCTAACCCACCCAAGAGAAAGCAGTTGATCAAGATTAGAGCAGAGATCAATGAATTAGAACCCAGGAGCACAGTAGAGCAGATCAACAGAACTAGAAGCTGGTTCCTTGAAAGAATAAATAAGATCGATAAGCCACTGGCCAGACTTGTTCAAAAGAATAGAGAAAGGATCCAAATTAATAAAATTATGAATGATGGGTGCCTGGGTGGCTCAGTCGTTAAGCGTCTGCCTTTGGCTCAAGGCGTGATCCTAGAGTTCTGGGATCGAGCCCCACGTCAGGCTCTTCCACTGGGAGCCTGCTTCTTTCTCTCCCACTCCTCCTGCTTGTGTTCCCTCTCTCACTGGTTGTCTCTCTGTCAAATGAATAAATAAAATCTTTAAAAAATTAAAATAAAATAAAGTTATGAATGAAAGGGGAGAGGTCACAAACAACACCAATGAAATAGGAAGGATCATTAGAAACTTTTATCAACAGCTTTATGCCAATAAATTAAACAACCTGGAAGAAATGGATGCCTTCCTGGAAACCTATAAACTACCAAGACTGAAACAGGAAGAAATTGATTAAACAGACCGATTAATTATGAAGAAATTGAAGCAGTGATCAAAAACCTCCCCAAAAACAAGAGTCCAGGGCCTGACGGATTCCCTGGGGAATTCTACCAAACATTCAAAGAAGAAATAATACCTATTCTCCTGAAGCTGTTTCAAAAAATAGAAACAGAAGGAAAACTACCAAACTCATTCTATGAGGCCAATATAACCTTGATCCCCAAACCAAGCAAAGACCCCATACAAAAGGAGAATTACAGACCGATATCCCTGACGAATATGGACGCCAAAATTCTCAACAAGATCCTAGCTAATAGGATCCAATAGTACATTAAAAGGATTATCCATCATGACCAAGTGGGATTCATTCCTGGGATGCAGACGTGGTTCAACATTCGCAAATCGATCAGCGTGATACATCATATCAACAAGAACAGACTCAGGAACCATATGATCCTCTCAATTGATGCAGAAAAAGCATTTGACAAAATACAGCATCCTCTCCTGATTAAAACCTTCAGAGTGTAGGGATAAAGGGTACATTCCTCAATCTCATAAAAACC